>NW_016809126.1:375039-381411 GCF_001698545.2 Rhinopithecus bieti | reverse complement strand
CTTTTTTTATGAGAGAGAGAAATTTTTAAGGAATTGGCTTGTGTGCTTTTGGAGGCTGGCAAGTCCAAAATCTATAGCATGGAGATCCAGGGGACAGTTAATGCTGGAGTTTGAGTCCGAAACTAGTCTGCTGGCAGAATTCCCTTTTTCTGGGGGAGATCAGTCTTTTTTCTTTTTATAATATATAATATATAATTTATTTATTTATTTTTGAGATGGAATCTTCCTCTGTCACCGAGGCTAGAGTGCAGTTACGTGATCTTGGCTCACTGCAACCTCCGCCTCCTGGGTTTGAGCAATTCTCCTGCCTAAGCCTCCCAAGCGGCTAGGATTACAGGCGCCCGCCACCACACCCAGCTAATTTTTGTATTTTTGGTAGAGACGGGGTTTCACTATGTTGGTCATGCTGGTCTTGAACACCTGGCCTTGTGATACGCCTGCCTTGGCCTCCCAAAGTGCTGGGATTACAGGCATGAGCCACTGCGCCCAGCCTACATATGTATTTTAAATGGACAGAAAAATTGTATGTATTTATCATGTACAACATGAAATTTTGAAGTATATATAAATTGTGAAGTGGTTAAATCTAGCTAATTAACAAATACATTACCTCACATAGTTATCATTTCTGAAGTGAGAACACCTAATGTTCATTCTCTTTGCATTTTTCAAGAACTGCGTATATTGCCATTAAGTATAGGTACCATGCTGTGCAATGCTCTTAACGTATTCCTCCTATAACTGTAATTAATTATGTGTCCTTGACCAATATTGCCCCAATTCTTCTTCCCCAACATTCACCCCAGCCTGTTAACCACAACTCTGCTCTCTAATTCTATGAGATCAACTTTTTTTAGATGACACATATTTTCTTTCTTTTTTTTTTTTTGAGACAGAGTCTCGCTCTGTCCCCCAGGCTGGAGTGCAGCTCACTGCAAGCTCCGCCTCCCGGATTCACACCATTCTCCTGCCTCAGCCTCCCGAGTAGCTGGGAGTACAGGCGCCCGCCACCTCGCCCAGCTAGTTTTTTGTATTTTTAAAATAGAGACGGGCGGGGTTTCACCGTGTTAGCCAGGATGGTCTCGATCTCCTGACCTCGTGATTCGCCTGTCTCGGCCTCCCAAAGTGCTGGGATTACAGGCCTGAGCCACCGCACCCGGCCTAGATGACACATATTTTCTATAAAGGCCTTCAACTGATTGGATGAGACCTGCCCACATTATAGAGGGTAATCTGTTTTACTCAGTCTGATGATTTCAATATTAATCTCATTTAAGGTATACCTTTACACAAATTTCTAGAATAATGATTGACTAAATAACTAGGTACCATGGCCTAGCCATGTTGACATATAAAATTAACCATCACATCACAAAACATAGTTACCTTTCTTAGTCTGGACAACCCCTTCATTTTACAGATGAGAAAACATAGAAATGAAGTGACCTCCATCAGGCTCCGTGGCAAGATATTGACTGGCACTCTTAACTCTTTCTGTGATACCATAATACACAGATTCCAATACGGGAACATCTGGAATGTAAACATGTTCACTTTCTGCAGTTGAGTTACTTTCCTACCTTACAATGTTACTTATATTTCACATGTAGGTTCCTAACATAGGAATAACAATGGTTACAACAGACGTAAAAACAAAAACCCACAATTTGTGAAATAATGGAATTCTTAGCTCACAGCCTATTTGAGACTTTCTTTTCATCTAATTTATGTTAATACCTAGGAATATTAGCTATCCATATTTATATCAATCAACATTTGTGAATTTTATTGCTGAACATGTACTTAAAAACTGGCCATAAACACCAGCAGCTGCCCATGTGTCATTTCTAAGGTCAATAAATTATAAAGTAATACTGGTGACGTTCAGTAGGCGATGTGGTCGATTTAAGTGTCTCTGTATCAGTAGCAATGCTTAAGTGCTTTGTTGTAGGTTGTCCCACTTTTTGGAAGGTGAGAGAGTTGTCCAACCTTTTTGGAAGGTGAAACACATGTTGGTCTCTTCCATATTGTTTCCTTGGGAACATAAGTACAACTACAGCCAGAGTGGTAGACTACTGATCTACATTTTTCTATACAAGTCGTAATCTTCCTCCTAATGTATCTATGTAAATGTATATCTATGTACATGAATACATATGATTTTGCTTCTCCCGGCCTTTCTGTTTTGACACCAGTTGTATTTAAATGAGCAGTGTACTTTTATGGTAGAAAAAGCTCCATGAAAGTGCAATGCTCACTTAAATATGAGTGGTGGCAAAACAGAAGCTCATCTGTTTTCTCTGCTTCAATGCCTTTGTCAAAGAATAATCTCTACCCCCGTTCCTGACAACCTTAGCTTTAGTGATGTGGCTAAGTGTCGTATAGCCTTAGACCTGAGGATGACAATGGACCAAACTCTGCGTGTAAATGAGTGCTCCTCAAAATCCTGTTTGTGTATTTTCCCAAAGCATATTTTATGATATGCCTTTCCTATGTTCCAGATTTGTATGATGGTTCAATGTTTTTCTCTTCCAAGGTTTTAAATTTTGAAGTGAAACATATTCATTGAAAACAATAACAAAGAGTTAAGTTTAAAACAAAATAAGTATTACATCGTTATATGAAATTCTCAAAATTTCCACCAGCAGGTGGCAATATAATCTTAAATATTACTGGTAATAAAAAATTAAATTTATAGAAGGTGAAAATAATATTAAATTCATAGATTAAACTCAGTTTTACTCATGATTTTCTAGATCAAGAATTTTATGTCCACTTAAAAGCCGTAAAGGTCATTCATTTTATGACTTTAAAAATATATAGAAACATTAGAATACATCTTTAATCATAAAATTAATTATATGTGCTGATTCGGAATTTATGAGAATTCATACATTCTCCCATGTCCAGGCCACACCCATTTCAATTAAATAAGAATCTGAGGGTTCAATCTAGGTATTGGCAATTTTCTTCTTCAATTTTAAGTTCAGAGATACATGTGCAGGATATGCAGATGTGTTACATAGGTAAACATGTGGCATGGTGGTTTGCTGCACAGGTGGTATTGGTAATTTTTAAAGCTCTCAGTGTGATTTTAATCTGAAGGTAGGGTTAAGAGTCGCTGGTTTAGATCAGTTCTTCTTAGTTACCTTAGTGAACCTGGGCCATTGTTGGCTTTCTTACCTCTCCAGTTGATGCTGATACACATTAAAGTTTGAGAATGGCTATATGCACATATCATTTATTTCGAAGGTTCAAAATACCTGCATTTAAATGTCAGGTCTTTATTCATTAGGAGAGTCCTTCTAAAATCAGGTACTTTCCCCAACCAATTAAAAAATCATAGACACCTTTTGCAACTAGTTGCAAATGTTTGTATCTGAACACTTCTCTAACTTAAAGGGCTAACATATATGTTATTAAATTCTATTGTTTCATTCTATACCATATATTATAAATTAAGCTTGTGTACATGTATACAAAATGAAGTTAGTGAAAAGATTAATTTCTTGAAATATTCTTTAATTTTACTCAAATTTAGTTAGGTTTGTTTTTCATGTATGGGACTAATTAAAGACTACTAAGGAGCTCATCTTAGTTTGGTTAACTTACAATATAAAATTCAGGAATAGATGGAAACACCTTAGAGCAGAGATTTGCATGTTTTACTGTCTATTAGAATCATCTGGGAAGCTTTTAAAACTCCCATGTCCAGGCCACACTCATTTCAATGAAAGAAGAATCTGAGGGTTTGATCTAGGTATTGATAATTTTTTAAGCTCCCAGTGTGATTCTAATCTGAATCTAGGGTTCAGAGCTACTGGCTTAGATCAGTTCTTTTTAAAGGTGTAGGCCCATATAAACCACCTGAAAATCTTGTTCATGTATGGATTTTCATTCAGTAGGATTGGGGTGGGTTCTGAGACCCTGTGTTTTTTAACCACCTCTCAAGGTGATGGTGCTGCTGGTCATGGCTCACACTTTGAAAAGCAGCACCTTAGCTCTTTTAGGTCAGTGGTTCTCAAAATGTTGTGTGTATCAGGATCACTTGTTAAAATTGGTAAAAGCAAGGTCACACCTTAGTCAACTTCAATGTGCCTGGCCATTATTGGCTTTATTACCTCTCCAGTTGATGCTGACACACGCTAAAGTTTGAGAGTGACTGCTTTAAGACAGGTAGAATTCTTCAGTTTAGCAGTCCTGAAGATAGCACATGAGCATTTAGTTTCTCTGATAATAACGTTAACGTTGGCTGGCAAGTTGTTTTATCCTGGTTTGATGTTCTTTCCACTGGTTAGAAGGACCATCCACCTCCTCTAGTTGTAGAAATTCTATTTGCCTTTAAGGCCTGACACTAGTCAATTTGTCTAATAAGTTTTTGATAATCATCTCCAATAGTTTTGAACTCTCCACCTGTGGATGCCCCCATAGGCTCCTGTAGCACTTTTCTCCTTCACCAGTGTCAAAATTAAAACCAGAAGCTAAATTTTCCATTTTTGTATGTCTTCCTTTACTCTGAAGTCTTCCTTGGTAAGATTTTAATCCTGTTCTCTCCTTGGTCTCTGTTGTAGTCCCTATTTGATACTTGAAGTCATGAATATTTATCATCTGATATGTGGGATAAATATTCTCTGGGGAAGAGTTAACACTTGATTTTGGCTGCAGCTTGTAATATATGCTTCACAAACATGGACAATGTGGGTCTTCTATGCCACCATATTCACTATATCTTGCATATAGTGGATATTCAAATGTTGCCATTGGCTTGATGAATGACAGGAATGGAAAGAAATGAGAATGAAGCCATGAAGGCATTTGATGGGGTGGTAGGGATTTAAGAGTTGATCTTGTAAGCATTATGACTAAATTTGTCAATAAGAAGGGGGCATAATTCTTTTTTTTTAATTTTAAGTTTTTAAGATATAGGAACTTTGGTAACAATAGGATGAACCGAAGTGAGAAGAGACAGAAGGCAGAGGGTTCTATTAGGAGTATGTCATAATAATCAAGATCAGATTACACACCAAAGTATGAGACACAAGTTATACGGTTTGGCTGTGTCCCCGCCCAAATCTCATCTTGAATTGCAGTTCCCATAATCCCTACATGTTGTGGGAGGGACCTGGTGGGAGGTAATTGAATCATGGGGGGGGGGGGTTACCTTCATGCCATTCTCGTGATAGTGAGTGAGTTCTTACAACATCTGATGGTTTTTTAAGGGGCTTTCCCTCCCTTCACTCTACACTTCTCCTTGCTGCTGCCTTGTGAAAGAAGGATGTGCTTGCTTCCCCTTCCACCATGATTGTAAGTTTCCTGAGGCCTTCCCAGCCCTGCAGAACTGTCAGTCAATTAAATCTCTTCCCTTTATAAATCACTCAGTCTTGGGTATTTCTTCATAGCAGTGTGAGAACGAAACTAATACAACAAGTTAGCCACCATTTCATTGAGTACCTACTATGTACTGAATGTAATGTGAAGTGATTATTATACATTGTCTTTTATCTTCATAAAAATGCCACATGGCATATAGTCCCAATTTACAGATGCTAAAAATCTAGGCTCGAAGAGGTGAACTAACATGTCAGAAGTCAAACATGAGAACTAGAACTTGAATCCCAGACTGTCCAACTCCAAAATCTTACATTGCAGCATTGGGAATGATGGGGATGGAACAAAGGGGGAAGTTTCCGAGATACTTTTATTTTGGGTAGAATTGACTAAATGAGATCACCAATTCGGGCTTCTGAAAAGCAGGATGAGGAAGGAGGAAATAATATTTTATGTAGTACTACTATAATTATTTACCTTTTGCTGCTAGCTGTGATTATAAATTCCATTCTGTAGTGAAGGTTGATGTGATATGATCTGGCTGTTGAAGACCTTGGTTACAAATTGCTAGGAGGAATGACCCAGGAGAAGCAGAGAGAAACTAGCAGTTATATTCAGACTCTGGTTCAGTCTCTCTCATCATTTTTCTGGTTCTCTTAGTGTAATTTTCTAATAGATTAGACATATTTTAAAATAAAGGCAAGTAGTTGGAAGAAAAGAGCTTTTCTAATATTTAGTGTGGGAGGTGGGTGTGAGGTCATCTCTTAGGCCTCCATTTTATATACCTATTAAAATGCAGTGTTTTAGAAAACTTCGACAGTAAGTGTGCATTCCAGTACATTTTCAAATAATGAAGTTACAGCTTGAAAGATCAACAATAGGGTATTTATTCATATTGCATAAAATAAAAACTCTACCTAATTTCTACTTGTATAGTCTAAATCAATTTAATCCTATTAGAATGGGAGAAAGCATGCTATAACTCCAGATAAGAATAAAAATGGATTGAAATTTCTGATAACTATAGTTTGTCTCTAGTTTATA
>NW_016809126.1:321550-374763 GCF_001698545.2 Rhinopithecus bieti | reverse complement strand
TCCCTCCCTCCCTTCCTTCCTTCCTTCTCTCTCTCTTTCTTCTTTCTTCTCTCTTTCTCTTCTTTCTTTTCTTCTTTTCGTTCGTTCATTTATTTTCTTTAGTTCCTGTACAATAGCACCACAAATGATCTCCTAGGGTCATTTTTTCGACATCTGTTGTATTCATGCACATTAAACTGCTTCAGCGTGTCTGGTACCTAAAACTCAACCTAACAATAGAAACTAAAAATAGGAAGAAATGTTTCATGCTACTCAAGGATATTCTGTATCTTTTCCAATTTGCTTAATTTTGTCATCGCTTTTGTTTTTTAAAATTATTTTGCATGTTCTGAAAAATAGATCTTAGAAAACATGCAAAAGCATGGAGAAAAAAGTTCCCTATAATTTTTCTATTCAGTGCCAACTACTGATAACGTGTTCTAAGTAACTTTAGAATGCAAGTATATGGACTTACCCAATTTTGTAATGGATTACATGTTATCTAATTTTGTAATTGATACTGTGTAGGGAAGTGTTGAAAGTTGTTGGAAGGGAGGCATACTAACACAGATATTGAATGTGAAACTGGAAGACTCAACAGAGACTTATATTTATTTCACTGGAGGGCCCAAGGGACATGTTCACCATCAGGAATGCACTGGTGAGAGGGAAACCAGCATCATTTAAAAGTGTGTGGTGACTCTTCTCTGGCCACTAGGATTGACAGTAGAAAAGTAGTCATAGAGCTGGGTTTTTAATTGAAATGCGGATAATGGGGTTACAAAACAATAGAGATTGGTACTGCTTAACAGAAGTCAGATTACTGTAATGGCCAGCAAGTTTGGAAAGGCAATCCTCAAAGTAGCTTGATTAAGAGGGAATTGCAGAGATGGATAGTAGAACATGGTGTCTCCATGTGCAAACTACGTAGGCAGCCATCGAGGTGCTGTTAAACATGTTAAAAGCAGAATCAATGAGAGGGAGACTGACATTATTCAACCTCCACAAACAAGTCATGATATCTCTCTCAGAATCTGGACTTAATCCATTTCACAGCCTGGGAATCTGTTGACTAAAGAGGTGGTCAGGATAAGTTTGCCAACTAAAATATAGAATGCCTAGTTAGGTGTGAATCTAAGACACACAGTGAATAATATTTTAGAATTAGTTTGTTCTATGTTATAGTATACTTATAAAATACTTATCTTCAAATACTTATGCTAAAAACTATTTATCTGAAATTTGAATTCATCTGAGTGGCTTGTATTTTTATTTGCTAAATTTGGCAAACCTACACCTGAAGAAAGGATCCTGCAATATCACAAGAAGTCATAACAAATGTCTGCTGTGATGAGTCCTCTGATCTTCCCCCAAAGACACCTATGACTTTTACTTAGGGGACAGTGCACTAGACATTCTGAGGAATATTGGGCACAGAAGTTGAGAAGTTGGGTTGGCATGGATCCCTGGAGACCAGAAGCATCATGTTGGCTCCCTATCTGATGACTCTTTCTTTGGAATTGGAATGTGTAAATGGGATTGATATACAGAGCAGTTGGAGTAACCACCATACTGGGTCCTTGGTCTTTTGGGGGGAAGGCCAAGTGGGGGCCTCTGAAACTGCATGGATTCCTTGTCATCTTCTACCTTCTACCAAGATAGCCAAACAAAAACTTCACATCTTGCATCTCAAGAGATATGATAGAGATTAATACTACCTTTAAGGATCATAAGGATGCAGGAGGGGTGGTCCTCATCTGTTTAATTCTCTTGTCTTTCATCCATAGATGCTGATAGATCCTCAGAAAAGAGTATAGATTGCCATAAGGTTAACTAAGTATTAGCCCTGATTGCTGCTGCTGTGCTGCATGTGGAATCATTGCTAGAGCTAGTTAATAAAGCCTTAGGTACATGGTAAGCAGATAGTGATTTGGTAAATGTGTTCTTTTCTACCCCCATCAGAAAAGAGTATCATAAACTGTTTGCATTCACGTGGAATTGACAAAGATGAACACGATAGTTTTGTCCCAGGCCCTCCTCTGTCATAATGTAGTCAGAAGAGATTTGAACCTTGTAAACATTCCATGGGAATGTTTATGGGCCTTCCCCTCAAAAGGCCGAGGACCCATTGTGGTGGTTACTCCAACTGCTCTGTATATCAATCCCATTTATACATTCCCATTCCAAAGAAATAGCCATCAGATAGGGAGCCAACATGATGCTTCTGGTCTCTGTTTACACTGATGACATCATGTTGATAAAGTGAGATAAGCAAGATGTGGCTAGCACAGTGGAGTCCATGACAAGAAATTTTCATTCCAGAGCATGAAAGATAAACCTGTCAAAGATTCAGTAAACTGCCACTCAAGTAAAACTTTTAAGGGTCCAGTGGTCAGGGTCATGCTGGGATATAAGTGCAAGATAATTGGTTGCATATTGCATCCTTAATCACTAAAAAGAAGCACAGTATCTGTTAGGCCTCTTTGAATTCTAGAGGAAACACATTTCATACTTAGCAGTTATATTTTAAACCAAATACTGGGTGACCCAGACATCTTCCAGCATTTAGTAGGATCTGGGTAGGATATGTATTTACAGCAGGTCCAGGCTGGGTACAATCAGCCCTGCTGCTTGGGTCATGAGTTGGCAGACTCTCTGGTTTTGGAGGTGTCTGTTGTGGGAAAAGATGCAGCGTGGGGTTTATGGCAAAGCTCAGTGGGAGAATTACAATGTAAGCCTTGAGTTTCTTTGGCAGGGCCATATTTTCTGCAGTGGAGATTTTTTTGCCTGTCAAGGAGTAGCTCCTGCTGTGTTACTGGGCCCTGGTAAAGAAGAAACACATGACCATTATTTTCCCACCATGTGACCATGCTTTCAGAACTGGCTATTATAATCTGATTCTGTTGGACCTACTAAGTTGTAACATTGAGTGGGCCCAGCAGCAGTTCCTCTTCAGATGGAAATGGTACCTTCACGTTTGAGCCCAAGCTGGACAAAAGCACGAGTCAGTTGTGTGAGCAGGTACCCCAGACAATCACGTCAATTTCAAGGTTGGCATTAGCACCATCCCTTAGCTTGTACCTATGAATTATGAGTTCTGCATAATCAGTTGATGGAGGAGAACTGATTGGTTTGTGAATTGGTTGTACTGGTAAATGGGTACAATTGAAAAATGAATGGCAGGTACTCTATAGCCACATTTAAGGGTGGCTTGAAATATAGTGGCAGGAAAAAACTTCCCTGATTATGGAACTTTGAGCATCAAACTTGATTATTACCTTTGTGTGGAAAAAGCAGCCTGAGGTGAGAATATGAATATATGTATGTGTGTATGTACATACATGTGTACATACTCCTTGACAGAAATGAATGATCTTGCTGGCTGGTCAGAAGCCTAAAAGGAAAAGAACTGAAAGATTGTATACAAGGGAGTGTGTGATGGAGACACATGGATGGACAGATAGGATTGGGTGTGAAGTGTAAAGATTTTTATATCACATATAATGGCCACTAGAAAATAAGTGTCCACCGCAGAAGAGACAATGAATAACAAAGCAGATCAAATGTTTTGATCAGTTGGCATTAGCCAGCCTTGTCATTGGTCACCCTGAACTGGAAGGGCAGGCACATAAATGGAGTGGCCGTAGGGGCAGGGATGGTGGCTGAAAATGGAATCAATGGCATGACTTTCATTTACCAATTACTCCATGAATGTATATGGAGAAGTGGATCTGTTGAGAGCTGCAGTGGGTAGTGGCAGCCATGGAGACTCATTGCTCAGAAATCCTTTTAAGAAAAAAACGTGCTGATCAGTTGTGAGGAGCACAACTTACAGTCCCTTCCTCTTGATTGTCAGGGTATTTGAGCTACAGACACCGTCTCTTCCCAGGCAGCCCCAACCAATGACTGGGCTTTGTGAGGACGACAGGGTTTGACACTTTATGTCCAACAAGAGACTCTTCTACCATGAATCTTTGCTTAGAGCTCCTAATGAGCTTTCCAGAACTGTACCTTGATCTGAGGCTTTTCCTACCCAATGCTCCTTTTCTCTCCCTTTCTTTTCACAAGTTTTAGAACTGTATCACTATCTGAAGATTTTCCTTACCTACTCCCGCTCCCTTTTCTGCTTTATTTTTCATAGACACCACCTCCAGTGAGTTTCTTTCCCTTCTATTTTCTCCCAGGTATCTGCTTCTTGGAGGACCCACTAAATGCAGAGACTTTTCAGGTTTTCATTATTATAACAAGGAATACAATTTTAATCTTCAAAATACATAAATTTGAATAATTCTGTTTTCTATTGTTTGCTTGTTTGCATTAAGCATAATACTACATAGTACATTTTCACCCTAAATCTGAAATGTACTGAGTACAGGGATACCTTGGGGATATTGTGGATTTAGTTCCAGATCACTGCATAAAACTAATCTTGCAACAAAGTGAGTCACAGAAATTTTTTAGTTTCTAGTGGATTTAAAAGTTATGTTTATGCTATAATTTATTTAAAGGGCAATCGCATTATGTCTGTAAAGCAATGTACATACATCAATTGAAAATACTTTGTTGCTAAAAATGCTAATGATCATCTGAGTCTTCAATAAGTCATAATTTTTTTGTTGGTGGAGGATCTTGCCTCAATGTTGATGACTGCTGACTGATCACGGTGGTTGTTGCTGCAGGTCGGGTGGCTGTGGCAATTTCTTAAAATAAGAGGATGATAAAGTTTGCCATATTGATTGACCTTTTCTCATGAAAGATTTCTCTGCAGCATGTATGCTGTTTGACGACATCTTACCCGCAGTACAGTTACTTTCAAAATTGGAGTTAATCTCAAACCCTGCTGCTAGTCTATCAACTAAATTTATGTAATGTTCTAAATCCCTTGTCATTTCAATGATGTTCACAGCATCTTCACCAGCAATAGATTCCATCTCAATAAATCACTTTTTCTGCTCATCTATAAGAAGCAACTCTTCTTCTGTTCAAGATTTATCATGAGATTGTAGCCATTCAGTCACATCTTCAGACTCCGCTGCTAATTCTAGCTCTCTTGCTATTTCCACCACATGTGCAGTTATTTCTCTCTCTGAAGTCTTAAGCTCTTCAAGAGTTAAGATTCCATGAGGGTTGGAATCAGCTTCTTCCAAACTCCTGTAATGTTGATATTTTGACCTCTTCCCATGAATCATGAATAGTATCTAGAATGGTAAGTTATTTCCAGAAGGCTTTCATTTTACTTTACCAAGATCCATCAGAGGAATAACAATCTATGGCAGCTATATAATATGTAGCCATACTATAAAATGTATTTCTTAAATAGTAAGACTTAAAAGTTGAAATTACTTCTAAATCCATGATGCAGAATGGATGTTGTTTTAGCAGGCATGAAACCAACATTAATATTTTTGTGCATCTCTATGAGAGCTCCTGGGTGACTAGATCCATGGTCAAAGAGCAGTGATATTCTGAAAAAATATATATATATTTTTTCCTCAGCAGTAGCTTTCAACAGTGATCTTAAAATATTCAGTATACCTTGCTGTAAACAGATGTGCTATAATCTACGCTTTGTTTTTCTATTTACAGAACACAGGCAGAGTACTGACTTAGCATAATTTTAAAGGCTCCAAGATTTTAGAATGGTAAATAAAAATGGGGTTTAACTTAAAGTCATGAGCAGCATTAGCCCTTAACAAGAGACTCAGCCTGTCCATTGAAGTTTTCAAGTTTTGATGCCTTGCAGAGAGGCGTTGACTTTTTTTTGTCTAGCTGTAAGTCTTACATGGCATCTTCTTCCAATGGAAGGCTTTCTGTGTACGTTGAAAATCTGTTCTTGAATGTATTCACCTTCATCAATTATCTTAGCTAGATCCTCTTGATAACTTGCTGCAGCTTCTCCATCAGCACGTACTGCTTCACCTTGGACTTGTATGTTATAAAAATGGCTTCTTTCCTTAAACATCATGAACCAACTTCTGCTAGTTTCCAGCTTTTCTTCTGCAGTTTCCTCACCTATCTCAGCCTTCACAGAATGAAGAGTGTTAGGGCTTTGCTCTGGATTAGGTTTGGCTTGAGGGACTGTTGTGGTTCATTTGATTTTTTATTTAGACTACTAAGATTTTCTTCACGTCAGTGATAAGGCTGTTTTGCTTTATAATTCATATTCACTGGAATGGCACTTTCCATCTCCTTCAAGAACTTTTCCTTTGCTTTCACAACTTGGTTAACTGTTTGGCACAAGAGGTCTGGCTTTTGGCCTGCCTTAGCTTTCAGTATACCTTCTTCACTAAGCATAATTATTTCTAGCTTTTGATTTAAACTGAGAGATGCATGACTCTTTCACTCGAATACTTAGAGGCTTTTGTAGGGTTGTTAACTGGCTAATTTCAGTATTGTTGTGTCTCAGGTAATAGGAGATCTGAGGAGAGGGAGAGAGATGGCAGACTGACAAATTGGTGAAGCAGTTAGAATACATACAACACTTCTTAAATTCCCTGCCACATATAGGCATGGTGTGTGGAGCCTCCAAACAATTCCAATAGTATGATCAAAGATCACTGGCCACAGATCACCATAACCGATTAAATAATCATGGAAAAGTTTGAAATATTGCATGGATTACCAAAATGTGACAAAGAGATACAAAATGAACACATGCTGCCGGAAAAATGGCACCAAAAGACTTGCTTTATGCAAGGATGCCACATACCTTCAGTTTGTAATAAATGTAAAATCTGTGAAGCACAATAAAGCGAAGCACAATAAAATGAAGTTTGCCTGTATTTATATAAACCATTCATGAAAATCTATTTGAGCATGTTAATGTATCATCTTAGTATAACAATTACACAAAGTAGTAAATTATGATATTAATTATGATGTGAACTCCTACTAGTTAAATGTATCTCCATTCTATGATGCATACAGATAATACAGACAGACGTGTCAAGTAGTAAAAATATCCAGTGATTTTGTAGAGTACATCATGGAAACTTTAAATGCAGCCTCAATGTAGTTTGAATGTATTCGTGAATCTTTTGCTGTATGAATGCCTGACATAATAGGTACTCCCTAAGTATTTGGTGAATGAATGAGTGCATAAAATAATTGTCATACAGCAATTGGCTAAACAAGATTTCTTAGAAGTGTTAATGTAGAATCAGATTTAGAAATTATTTTACTGAAATTATGTAATAACTTGACTAAAATTCTGTAATAATTATAAATCATTATTTTAAAATAGTAATTTTCAGCATTCTCTCGGGAGCCATTTCACATAAATCTATTTACCTTTGGTTCCAATTATCATGGCTTTTTCCCATACTTTCAGTCCCGGTGGTAGTTTCTTACTATTTCCTGTTAATGTTAGACTCAGCATACTGAATTATCCCTCATCAATTTCCTTACTGCCTGCCCAACTTTTATAAGTAGTTCTCTTTTTTAAAAAATCAAATTCATTTCAGTTACCCAGTTGGAGTATGGCATCCATTTCTTGCCAGGACCTTGACTTATTTAATGCTGAATGGAAGCAGAGCAGCCAGAAAAGATCCCAATATACTGTCAGAAAAGATAATGACAAAAGGGCACATGTTTTTAACAAAGTCCAGATGGAAGGACTGTTCACATTCAACCAAAGTATTAAGATTGGTGGAATGATCCAAGGCAAGGATTTTAAGACATATGGCAAAGAAACTTCGTGGAAAAATTCTGTAGGAATGTGTTGACATAGTATAGCAATTCAGGTTTTCTGGAAGTAGATATAGCGAGAAAGTTTAGAATGTAAGATATGTATTAGGGGTCAACATCTATGAAAGGAAGGAAGAAGAAGCAGGATTAGGTAGAGGAAGAAATCGAGCCTGGCTTACAGTTCAGCAAAATTGTGGCCAATGCAAAGGGGAGCACCAGAACAAGTACTGTCTATCAGTATGACCCAGGTCGTACTGATTGGGCCTCATTCAGTCGTGGGAGGCAGGCTGTCCCAGGAGAAACATGACCTTAGGGTAAGTCAGCTCTTTTAGGGATTACCTTGGCTACAGAAAGCTGGGAGGCTGTGTGTGGACAGTATTCTCCATAGCTAGCTAGTAGGTCCTTACTCAAAGGGGGATTTGGTGGGGATGGCTTATCTCTATGTCTGCATGCATGCATACATATACAATGTTGGCAGTCTTTGGTGTCTAGCATTGTCTCTCAGCTGCCATTAATTTCTTTTTGAGTTAAAATCTATTTTACTGTATGTAAATTATAAGTGTGCAGTTCAATGTGTTTTGATAAATGTAAGCACCTTTGTAATAAAAGAATTCCAGATAAGATGTAGGATATTTTCATCACCCCTGAAAATTTCTTCTTTCCACTTCCTGCTCAATGCTTAATCTTTTATATATTGTTTATTTAGTCTAATATGATATTTTTGAGATTCATACACTTGTGTATTTTGGTAGTTAATTTTTATTGCTGAGTAGTGTTCCGTTGAATGAATGCACCAAAATTTGTCAGTTCTACCTAGGGCTGATAAACATTTGATATTTGTTTTTTTGTTTTAATTTTTAAACTTTTATGAATAAATTAGTAATGGATAAACATGTATAAGAATTTTTGTGGACATAAGTTTTCATTTCTCTTGGGTAAATGTCTGAATGTGGAATTGTTGTACCGTGTGGTAAATGCATGTTTAACCTTGTAAAGAAACTGCAGAATTATTTTCAAGTGGTTGTATGAGTCTGCGTTCTTTAGAAGGGTTATATGTCTGTCTTTTAAATTTAGATTTCTTGATTTATCTCAAATTATTAATTTTTGCAAGTTATCCTTATTCTTTTTTTGGTTAAGCTTAGACAGAATTTATAAGTTATACTTTTTTTTTAAACAATAATTTCAACTTTTTAGATTCAGGAGACACATGTGCAAGTTTGTTACCTGGGTATATTGTGTGATGCTGAGGTTTGGGGTATGATTGATCCTGTCACCAAGGTACTAAGCATAGTAACCAATAGTAGTTTTTTAACTCTTTCTTCCCTAATTCCCCACCTAGTAGTCTGCAGTGCCTACTGTTGACATCTTTATGTCCTTGAGTACCCATTGTTTAGCTACCAGTTATAAGTGAGAACACGCAATATTCAGTTTCCTGTATCTACATTAATTCATTCAGGATAATGGCCTCCAACTGTATCCATGTCGCTGCAAAAGACATGATTTTTTAAAATGGCTGCATTGTATTCCATGGTGCCTACATAGGCACCACATAGGTGCCACATCTTCTTTATGAAATCCACAATTGATGGGTACCTAGGTTGACTCCATGTCTTTGCTGTTGTGAATAGTACTTTAATAAACCTATGCATGCATATGTCTTTGGTACAATGATTTACTTTCTCTTGGCTATATACCCAGTAATGGATTGAATGGTAGTTCTGTTAAGTTCTTTGAGAAATCTCAAAGCTGCTTTCCACAGTGGCTGAATTAGTGTACATTCCCACCAACAGTGTATAAGCATTCCCTTTTCTCCACAGCCTCACCAGCATCTGTTGTTTTTTGACTTTTAATAATAGCCATTCTGACTGGTATGGGATGGTATCTCATTGTGGTTTTGATTTGTATTTCTCAGATTAGTGATGTGGAGCATTTTTTGTCATGTTTGTTGGCCACTTGTATGTCTTCTTTTGAGAAGTGTCCGTTCATGTCTATCATCCGTTTTTTAATGGGGTTATTTGGTTTTTGCTTGTTCCGTTAGTTTAAGTCTCTTATATATTCTTATAGCTAGTAGGTTATTGTCAGATGCAGAGTTTGTGAATATTTTCTCCCATTCAGTAGGTTGTCTGCTTACTCTGTTAATAGTTTCTTTTGCTCTGTAGAAGCTCTTTAGTTCAATGAGGTCCCACTTGTCAATTTTCATTTTTGTTGCTGTTGCTTTTGAAGACTTAGTTATAAATTATTTCCCAGGGAAGATGTCCAGAGTGGTGTTTCCTAGGATTTCTTCTGGGATTCTTACAATTTGCAATCTTGCATTTAAATCTTTAATCCATTTTGAGTTAATTTTTGTAAATGATGAAAGAGAGGGATCTAGCTTCATTTTTCTGCATGCAGCTAGCCAACTATCCCAGTATAATTTATTGAATAGGGAGTCCTTTCTCCATTGCTTATTTTTGTCGATCTCATTCAAGATCAGATGGTTGTAGGTGTGTGGCTTTTTTCTGGGTTCTCAAATTTGTTCTATCAGTCTGTGTCTGTTTTGTACAAGTACCATGCTGTTTTGGTTAGTGTAGCCTTATAGTACTGTTTGAAACCAGGTAGTGTGATGCCTCCAGCTTTGTTCTTTTTGCTTAAGATTGCTTTGACTATTCAGGCTCTTTTTTGGTTCCATATGAATTTTATTTTATTTTTTAAAATTTATTTTTTATTTCAATAGGTTTTTGGGGAACAGATAGTGTTTGGTTACATGAATAAGATTTTTATTGGTGATTTCTGAGATTTTGGTGCACCCAAGCAGTGTACACTGTACTACATGTGTAATCTTTTATCCCTCACCCCTTCCCGCTCTTTCCCCTGAGTCTCCAGAGTTCATATCATTCTTACACGTTTGCATCCTCATAGCTTAGCTCCCACTTATAAGTAAGAACATACGATGTTTGGTTTTTCATTCCTGAGTTACTTCATTTAGAATAATAGTCTCTAGTTGCATCCAGATTTCTGTGAATGCCATTATTTCATTCCTTTTTATGGCTGAGTAGTATTCCATGATCTATCTATATAATGGAATATATATACACACACACATATATGTGTATATATATGTGTGTATATAATGTGTGTATATATATATCACATTTCCTTTATTTCTAAAAGCTGTTCAAACCTACCAGTATTTAGAGATTTCCCAAAACAGATATAATTCATCATTATTTGCAGAAAACAAATAGGATAAGAGTCATGCTGTGTGAATATATGTGTGTGAGTTTCTTTTTAAAAGTGGTTTAGATTGAGGATCTGTAGACTTTTTATTAAAGGGTTAGGTTTTTAGGTTAGGTTTTTTCTGGCCATATGGCCTCTGTTGCAACTACTCAATTCTGCCATGTTAGTCTGAGAGCAGCCGTAGACAATACATAAATGAATAGACACAGCTGCATTCCAATAATGCTGTTTTACAAAATCGGCACTGGCCCACAAGCTATAGTTTGCTGACTCCTGCTTTAAATAGTATATAGATTTGATATAACAATTTTAAATGTCATGATGGTTTATATTATGTGTTAACTTGACTGGCCACAGGATGCTCAGATTAAACACTATTTCTGGATGTGTCTGTGAGGGTGTTTCCAGATGATTAGCATTTGAATGCATGGATTCAGTAAAGTAGATTGCTCTCCCCAATGTGGGTGGGCATTAGTCAATCAATTGAAGACTTGAATAGGACAAAGGTAGAAGAAGGATGAATTTGTCCCTTTTGCTTCCTACTTGCTGCTTGAAATGGAACATCTCATCTCATCTTCTTCTGCCTTGGGACTGGGACATACATTACCAACTCCCTTGGTTCTCAGGTATTTGGACCCAGATTAAATTACACCACTGGCATTCCTGGGACTTTGGCTTGCAGACAACAGATCATGAGACTGCAGGCTCCATAGTCATGTGAGCCAATTCCTCATAATACAATAGATACTGGTACCAAGAAGTGAGAGTGCTACTGTAATAAATGCCTAAAAATGTGAAAGTGGCTTTGGAACTAGGTGATGGATAGAGGCTGGGAGAATTTTGAGATGTATGCTAGAAAAAGCCTACCCTGTTGACATAAATCATTAAAGATGATTCTGGTGAGGGCTCAGAAATAAAAGAGTAGAGCTGCAGAGAAAACCCCATACTTCTTAGAGAATGTCTAAATAATCATGACCAGAATATTGAGAAAAATACAGATGGTAAAGGCCATTCTGATAAGGCCTTAGATAGAAATGAGGAAGATGTTATTGGAAACTGGAGGAAAGGTGATTCTTGTCGTAAAGTGGTGAAGAAGCTGGTTGAATTATGCTCATAGTCTAGTGCTTTGTGGAAGGTACAACTTGTAGAGAATAAAATTGCATACTTAGCTGAGAAAATTTCTAAGTAGTGTTTAAGGTACAGCTTAGCTTCTCCTAACTGCTTACAGTAAAATGCAAGCAGAGAAAATGACTTCATTTTAGCTAATGACTTGCTTTTATTAAGGAAAATAAAGGCAGTAAAAGACTGGAAAGATTTTTGGCCTCTCCATATTGTAAAAAATGAGAACACTAAGGGTGTGGTCAAACCACCATTTGATAAAGAAATTAGAATGGATCAGCCATCTCAGTAGAAGTCAGGCACTATTCTTCAAAACTGTGGAAGAATGACTTCAAAGGTGATTCAGACATCATTAGGGTTGCCACCATCAACACAGGCCCAGAGGATATGGGCCTGGAAGGTGTGGCTGCCTCCACTTAGGTTTCAAAGGACAGGGCTGCCTAAAGCTGTAGGGCTACAATTCTAGCCTAGAGGTAGCTGCTGCTGGGGCAGGGCCATAGCAGAAATCTGGGGCATGGGCAGGACCACCTCAGAGACTCAGGGCTTGTGTATTACCCCACCAAGTCAGGGGTACGATACTGTTGCCCCAGTGGGTCTAGAGAGTGAAGCATTAAGCTGAAGAGGGTTATTCTTAAGGCTTAAGGTTTAATATTGTTTGCCTTGTTTTTGACTTATTTCAGGCCCATCACCCCTTTCTTCTTTCCTCTCTCTCCCTTTTGGAAAGAAACTGTTCTGTGCTTGTCTCACCATCATATTTTGAAAGCAGATAACTTGATTGGTTTCACAGGTTCACAACTGAAGAGGAACTTGCCTGTGGATGAATCATACTTTGAATTTCATTCATATCTGATTTAGATGATATTTAGATGAGACTCAGGACTTCAGAGTTGTTGCTGGAATGAACTAAGACTGTTGGGGCTGTTAGATGGAATGAACGCATCGTACATATGAGAAAGACATACATTTTGTGGGGCTAGGGGTGAAATACTATGGACTGAATGTATCTTCCCAATTTATATGTTGAAATCCTAACCCCTGATGTGATGGTATTAGGAGGTGAGGCCTGTGGGAGGTGATTAGGCCATCACAGTGGAGCCCTCAGGACTGCAATTAATGCCCTTACGAAAGAGACCCTGGAGAGATCCCTCACCCTTTCTGCCATGTGACGACACAATGAGGAGATGGCCATTTATGAACTAGGAAGTGGGCCCTCACCAGACACTGAATCTGCCAATTCCTTGATCTTGGACTCTACCCTCTAGATTGTGAGAAATGAGTGTTTGTTGTTTAAGTCACCAAGTATATTATAGTTTGTTATAGCAACCTGAATGGACTAAGACAAACATTAATTCTCAATAACTATATTATCGTATGTTGCTTTTATTTTTCCTCTTGGAACAATTTTAAGTGGTGCAAAAACAGAAAAAAATGTAAACATTAACATAACGAGTCTCCCTCATGTACCTCCCCTCTCAGTTAATAATTTACTTGATCACTGGGGAATAGTGAATCTCATTCTTTTACCTCATAAAGTGCGTATAAGAATTTCTCCAAATTTCAATGTAATGAAGTCCAAGTAAATAATTTTACTGTATCTATACCTAAATGGGTCTGTTAGTTTTTTCCAAACAGCTGTGAAATCCCAAATCATTTGTTTCTGGAAGGCATTTTTTAACTTCCCTTTTTAAAATATAGGCAAAATAGTTTTGTCTGATTTGGGAATTTGTAGCACTGTGAACATAATACTGCATTCCATAGAGCTGTCTCAGGAAGAATTAGAAAGCTGTCTTACTACTTTATCCTTTGGTAGGTCTTCTTGGTTCTCCTAGCCAGGTACGAACAATTTGAGGGAAACGATCTTGAGGCTGAGTAAGGTGTTGGAAGATGGACAAAAAACTACCCCCAAGACCCTAAACCGAAAAAAATCAGGAGAGATGTGCTTCTCAACTTCTTTATTTTTATTTATTTAGTTTTGAGACAGGGTCTTGCTCTGTCACCCAGGCTCATTGCAGCCTCAACCTCCCAGGATCAGGTGATCCTCTCACCTCAGCCTCCCTGGTAGCTGGGACTTACAGGTGTGTGCCACCATGCCTGGTTAATTTTTGTATTTTTTGAAGATACAGGGTTTCACTGTGTTGTCCAGGCTGATCTCAAACTCCTGAGCTCAAGTGATCTGCCAGACATGGTCCCCCAGAATGCTGAGATTACAGGCGTGAGCCACCATGCCATCCTTATTTTTATGGCAGAGAAAACAAAACCTGGGCAAGGTTAAGGAATTTGTCCAGAGAAGACAGAGATTTCTCTTGGTGCCTGATTATTTGGATTCTTTTACTATATTGAATTTATTCTATTTATATTCTACTTGATTAATTTTTTGTTTTTAAAAATGGGATTGACCTGACACAAACTTCAGGAGCATTTCTAAAACAATGACGCACAACTTAAGATGTTCATGGTTGGAAAGCAATGTTTTGTTGTGAGGAAAGACGATGTGGCCTTCCTGGATGCAGATGCATCTGCAGTTTGTGCTGTATTGCTCAATGTAATATAAAGTTCATCTGTTCTGATTTTCCAAAACGCAGTGACCCGAGGCCAGAAAGGATGAAAATATTTATTTTAGCATTGTCTTATAAATAAAAATTAATTTTATTCTTTTTTGAAGTTTAATATAGTGTGTATTACATTTCAATCCATCCTAATTATAAAATATTTGACCACAAAAGTCTACCTACTTACAATGAACAGATTTAATGATATGGTCATAGAATTTTAGAGTAGAAGGGGCTCCACAAATCATTTATATTGGTGGTTCTGATCATTTTTGGATTATGGCTCCCTGTGTTCATCTTAAAATAATGGAATCTATTCTCCTGGACAATATACATGTTTGCATTTTTACTATGTATGTTTGTATTTGTGTGTGTATGTAGTATGTATTTTTTTAAACCACCTCACAGATAGCTAAATTTCATTCATAGATTCTCCTCCTTTGGCTTCTAAGAATACCTGATACATTTATTTTGGAAAAAAAAAAACCTACGAAAAGTAGTATTTGAAAGACTTTTAAGAAACAATTAACATGTGGCTTATACTTAAACCGTTCATTATACCAATATAGTATAAAAGAAAGAATGCAAGAATAAAAGTCAGAATCAATGGGCCCTGCCAATAATTAACTGTTCATTCCTGATTTTATCACTTAACTTCTCTGGGCTTTGGTTTCTTGTCAGTAACCTGGAAGACTCTGCGAGTTGAAAAACATCTTGGAAATCAAGTTCAAGTGCCTAGAACTGGAGAATTCATGTTATTATACAGGAACACCTTCCAAACCTCAAATCTGAATTTACACATACTAATTTTTTAATAGCATTTAAAATATTCATCATGTACTCAAGAATTTTGTCAAATAAAAAAACTTATCACTTAGCTAAGGAGACAAACTAACACATAAAACGATTTGGAGACTACTGATGTGTTACATTTTGTGTATACCTGAGTTCCCCCCATAAAGGCAGACTGAAGCTTGGTTATTTGCCCAAGCTCATGCAAGTGGCAGATCTGGGTGTAAACTCAGGCAGCTGAGCGTCTGAGTCTGCTCTTCACCATCACACAACCCTACATGTTGAAGGCATGATCACTGTGAGTAGGGATGGCCAGAGAAGCTCTTTGCTGTGTTAATACTTGAGCTGCCTCTGAACAGGGAAGAGGTTGAGGGGAGGAAGATATACTTTTCAGGATTCTGGAAGGGGATGGGCAGGTTTCAGAAGGAACATACACTGCTTATCTCAATATAGACAATATAATAATGGATACTTAGAGTCTTCTTCCCAGCATTCAGTTTTCTCTCATAAGGATTACATTAATTCCAGCCATCAAGCATTGTCTGGATCTGAGCTCTATCTAATAATTCTTCCCACCCCTATGATGATACCTCCCTCTGGCTCTCCCCCTAGCATCACAGCCCAGCATGTCTCAAACCAACCTCTGTGCCCTTTCTGCTCCACCTGACCTTTCTAGGGTTTCAAATTTTGTTAGACAACAAATGAAGGCAGATGGCATCATCAAGATCCCTTCTAACTCCAAAGAGGTACCAGCATATCATATTGGGAATGGCAATATACCTCTTTTTTCTTTATAATATTCCTTATTCAATTCAGAAAGAAAGAAAGATAGTACAATTTTTTTCACTTTTCGTGACAAACATATTTTTTTTATCCTGGTCCTGTTGTTCATGAAAAATTGCATTACCACAGCTTTCCTGTTAGAGTAAATTTTGTGTATATTATTTTAAAATAACAATCCTATTTCTTCTTCTAGCTTCACCCTAAACATTTTTACATTATATAAAATCCACTTATGGAAAACACTAGAAATCACCACTTCATCTGACTAAAGTTTGCAATGGGAATATTGGTGTTTTGGCAGGAATTTTAAACTTTACATCAAATGCCAAATTCAGAATGACAAAGGACTGGCAAAGATACATTAAAGATGTAAATAAAATGTTATAGTTTTTACATTTTTGTATATGCCCTATAATCTTTGTTCACATTCTTTAATAACAGTCTTTCCAAATGACATTAATTTTTTCTGAGTCTCTTCCACTGAAGTGTGAGCTCCTAGGGGTTAGGGAGCAATTTTGTTATCTTAGCCCCTGGTATGGTCATTGTCTGTAGTGCGAGTAAGTAGAAGGGATGATTGGGTGTATGAAAGATATGAAGAGTAAGAAGGAGAAATTGATCTGCTGAACACAATTTAACTTTTAGAGAACCTGATTTGATTAATTTGTATACAAATACTGATGCTTTGCATATTTCAGTTTCCAAATTGAATAAATGAGTATTTTAAGAAATGCGTGGCCGGGGGCGGTGGCTCACGACTGTAATCCCAGCACTTTGGGAGGCCGAGGCGGGCGGATCATGAGGTGAGGAGATCGAGACCATCCTGGCTAACACGGTGAAACTCCGTCTCTACTAAATATAAAAAAGAAATTAGGTGGGCATGTGGCAGGCGCCTGTAGTCCCAGCTACTCGGGAAGCTGAGGCAGGAGAATGGCGTGAACCCGGGAGGCGGAGCTTGCAGTGAGCCGAGATAGCACCGCGCACTCCAGTCTGTGCAACAGAGCAAGACTCCGTCTCAAAAAAAAAAAAAAAAAAAAAAAAAAAAAAAAATGCGTTAAGACTTCTTAGTTTGCAAGTTACAGAGATCTACTTGAATTACCTTAAGGATAAGGATGTTTATTTTCACAATATTAAATGGAAAATGTCCAAGTATCTAAAGGAGGAGTTGTAATACCTTTAAACTTGATAATTAGAAATGTCCAAATAATGACGATAATAATAAAAATAAGATAAAAAATAAAAAATAAGATAAAGACAATGTTTTAATATATTTAATATGTTTAACTTGTTATTACCCCACACTCATCATTTTTTATTATTTAGTCTTGGAATGATTTAAAAGATTTTTGCTTGTTTCCTCATTAGGAGAATTTTTTTTTTTTTTTTTTGAGACAGAGTCTCCCTCTGTCACCCAGACTGGAGTGCAGTGGCTTAATCTGGGTTCACTGCAACCTCCGCCTCCCAGGTTCAAGTGATTCCTCTGCTTCAACCTCCCAAGTAGCTGGGACTACAGGTGCTCACCACCATGCCTGGCTAATTTTTGTATTTTAATAGAGATGGGGTTTCACCATATTGGCCGCGATGATCTCGATCTCCTGACCTCGCGATATGCCCACTTCCACCTCCCAAAGTGCTGGGGGAGAATATTTCTATCTTCTAATCATTGTGAGGTTTACATGAGGACTTTTATTTAAAATAAAAAAGCTCAGTGACTGACTTTATAGGTACAAAACTATAATAGTTTCTTTCTCTGTTCCTTGAAAAATAAGAATTATGTTTTGTCTGTGTAAGATTATCAGATTTGATGCTCATGATAATAAATTATGTGAATGGATTGTGAAAACTTCAAAAAGATTCACAAATACTTCTGTTATTGATAATAATTGATTGATATTAACTACTCAAGGTAGTATCTAAACAGTAAGACTCAGAAACCTTTAGAGGTAGAGTTCTTTTAAAAAATTAAAATCAAGCTGGGTGCGGTGGCTCACACCTGTAATCCCAGCATTGGGTGGCTGAGGTGGGTGGATCACCTGAAATCAGGAGTTCGAGACCGGCCTGGTCAACATGGTGAAACCCTGTCTCTACTAAAAATACAAAAATCAGCTGGATGTGGTGGCAGGCGACTGTGATCCCAGCTACTCAGGAGGCTGAGGCACTAGAATTGCTTGAACCCGGGAGGTGGAGGTTGCCGTGAGTCAAGATTGCACCACTGCACTCCAGCTTGGGTGACAGAATGAGACTGTCTCAAAAAAAAAAAAAAAAAAAAAAAAAAAAGTATAAATTTATTTGCATGCTTAAAAGTAAAGATTAAATTTAATCACATACAACCACGAGAATTCAATACAATTTACAGTCAGATAGCAAATACAAGTCATTAGTAAACTTTAAAAATTGACGAAAAGTTGTCATTTATGTTTGCAGGCACTTCTATAAAAGTTCTCTTAGATTTTGATTTCTCAATAGGAAGTTGTCTTTCATTTCTACTTTGAACAAACAGAAAATTCCATTTCTAATAGTCTTTATAAACAGCTTTATAATTGTTTCCAGTTTACATTTGTAAAAAGGCTCCACTAGAATAATGAAAATTATTCACATATATTTTTTCATGTCTTTGAAGTTTGTGCAAAGTGAAAAAAAAACAATTAGCCAGAAGTGCCTAGAATAAAAAAAGATAGAGGCAGAAAGAATCTTATACTTAAAAAATTATATTTTTTCAAGATTTTCACCATTTTGGCTGAAGAATCCAAGAATCTAGCGTTGAGTAACTAAACTACATCCACAGAGTGTTATTGGAAGTTCTAGGACTACAATTTAGATGGCAGAATCCAGTTCTGAGGCAGTCTTTTACATAAAAGAATCTCCACTGGTCTTTTGTAAAGTGTAAGAAGCTGGCATGTGTTACTGTACACGTTAGCCATTCATGCTGTTTAACTAAAGGAAAGTAAGTTTATGTTCTTTAATGGGTAGCTATTTGACTATTTGCCTTCTCATGAACAGACACAGTTCCTAAACACCAAATAAAACTAAACACCAAATAAAAACAAAATCTCACACATATTTTGTTTATTTTTAATAAGAAAGTATTGTGTCTAGTAGCACCCTTATAGCCAAGAGTGTTTTTCAGTAAAATGATGTGACTGTCTTTAAAGACTCTCAGTTCTTACTCACTCTAGGATATTTTCATGGAAAAAAATGGTTTTATTTGTGAAACGAGATAATTTTTTGTTGAAGGTTTCCACTGATCAACTCAGGTAATTTTTTTGGGGGTTATTCTTTATAGAGTGAGTAAGATCTCACTATACTGAGGTTACCTGTCTCAAACAATTTATCTATAGGTGAAAATAAAATTAACTTTTATAAAAGTTCTCAAGTGCCTTCATTAGTTTTCATGAAATACAAAAATTATCTTCACAACTATTTAAAGATGTTAAAGTGGGCTAGGCATGGTGGCTCACGCCCATAATCCAGGTACTTTGGGAGGTCAAGGTGGGCAGATCACTTGAGGTCAGGAGTTTGAGACCAGACTAGCCAATATGGTAAAACCCTGTCTCTACTAAAAATACAAAAATTAGCCAGGTGCAGTGGCAAGTACCTGTAATTCTAGCTACTCAAGAGGCTAAGGCAGGAGAATCACTGGAACCCAGGAGGTGGAGGTTGCAGCGAGCTGAGATTATGCCCCTGTACTCTATCCTGGGCGACAGAGTGAGATTCCATCTCAAAAAAAAAAAAAAAAAGTTAAAATGATTTAAGACTAATTGCTTTTATCATAAAACATACATGTTGATTGAAAAAGATCTGGACAAATGAAAAGTTGAGTAATAGCCTCTAGACAGTGAGATTACACATTAACATGTATGCATTTTTCTAAATACATATATATATATATATATTTTATTTTATTTTTTTTTTGAGACAGAGTCTTGCTCTGTCACCCAGACTAGAGTGCAGTGTCCTGATCTTGGCCCACTGCAACCTCTGCCTTCTGGGTTGAAGCGATTCTCATGTCTCAGCCACCAAAGTAGCTGGGATTACAGGCATGTGCCACCATGCCCAGCTAATGTTTGTATTTTTAGTAGAGATGAGATTTCGCCATGTTGGCCAGGCTGGTCTTAAATTCTTGGCCTCATGCGGTCTGCCTCCTTGGCCTCCTAAAGTGCTGAGATTACAGGTGTGAGCCACCACGCCTACACCCAAAATCATAATTGAAAACATAATGTTTTAGATTTGTTTTTCTAAATGTAATATGTCTTGGATAGCTTTCTACAGCAATTGTAAATTTTCAATAATATTTCAGTGACTTATTCTAATATGTCACAAATTTAAAAATATTAATTTATCAGACATTTGTTTTTATAATGTTTTGAAAATCTTGCTCTGATGAATATCCATGTTATTAAATGTTTGAAGATACAGTTATGTTGATTTCCCTCAGGATACATTTCAAGAAATAGATTTGCTGGGTCAGAGAAGATACTTTTTAGAAGCTTTTGATTTATATGGCTAAATTGCCCTCCAGAGATGTCATAACATGGATCGTCTTTAAATAAAACCACGTGAAATATAAAACTTTTTTTTTTTTCTTTCTTTTTTTGTGATGGTGTTTCACTCTATCACCCAGGCTGGAGTGCAGTAGCCCAATCTCGGCTTACTGCAACCTCTGCCTCCCGGGTTCTAGCGATTCTCCTGCTTCAGCCTCCTGAGTAGCTGCGACTACAGGCGTGGACCACTATGCCGGGCTAATATATATATATTTTTTTGTATTTTTAGTAGAAACGAGTTTTCACCATGTTGGCCAGGCTGGTCTTGATCTGACCTCGTGATCTGCCTTCCTTGACCTCCCAAAGTGCTGGGATTACAGGTGTGAGCCACTGCACCTGGCCTGAAATATATAACTTTTATGTGGCCTTAATAGAGGTCTTGTTTAATAAAAAACACCAGCAGAAAGTTTCTACTGTTAAGAAGTGGAAAGGAAGGATGGAAAAAGACAAATGGATGCAGAACAAAGGCTGGAAAGTTTATTTTCAATATCAAAGCAAGATTTACTCTTCCAGTTTGGAATAAACTTTCTTTAGCAGACTGGGCTAATTGTCATGATAATAGACCCCA
Organism: Rhinopithecus bieti; assembly: GCF_001698545.2. Lineage (NCBI taxonomy): Eukaryota > Metazoa > Chordata > Mammalia > Primates > Cercopithecidae > Rhinopithecus > Rhinopithecus bieti. Next base: position 353,533 of record NW_016809126.1, on the reverse strand, counting down.
GGTGAGACTTTGTTTTGCCTTTCCATATTTCTCCTCCTTTTCCACTTTTTTTCAATTTTACTTCCCCATTTCTCCTATTCAGATATTCTTTCTTCCAGAGATGACGTTGGTGACATTTGGCTGATTGTCCTCTGAGGGTCTTTCCAATGCGAATCTCATGACTAGTTTAGGTCATAGGCTAGAGACAGTGAAAGGTAACCTAATACCCTGGGGCAGTCCCATGCATTTCATCAGTGTCCCATCTGACCTCTTCAGGGTGTGGAATCCTGACATCCACTTGTATTTAGAAAGAGCTAGTTTTTGAATCATCTAATATAAATTTTTGTTACCGTATTAGGACACAATAGGAGTTATTTCTCTTGTCCATTTAACAGTTAACTTCCCATAAAAATACATTAATATAAGAGAGTGATGTAATAAATATCATAGCCTGTTTAAGCATCCTATAATTCTCTGAGTGTGATTCCCAGATCTGCAGCATCAGTCCAGGGAACTTCTCGGGAATATACATTCTCAGTCCTGATCACACTCCTACTGAATCAGACACTCTGGGTGTGAGGCCCAGTACTTTGTTTTAACAAGCTCTCTGGGTGATTTTCATGCATGCTAAAGTTGGAAAACCATTGATGTAAGACAATAAAGTCATGTGCCCTATAACAATGTTTTGGTCAACAAAGCACCGCATATATAATGGCCATCCCATAAGATTATAACGGAGCTGGAAAATTCCTATTGCCGAGTGATGTTGTAGCCATTGTAACATCATAGAACAATTACTTTATTTTTTATAAATTTAGCGTAGCCCCTGTACAGTGTTTTTGAAGTGTACAGTAGTGTACAGTAATGTCCTAGGCCTTCACATTTACTCACCATGCACTCCTTGATTCACCCAGGGCAACTTCCAGTCCTTCAAGCTTCATTCATGGTAAATGCCCTATGCACGTGTACCATTTTTTCTTTTATACTGTATTTTCACTTACCTCTTTTTTTTTTTTTTTTTTTAAGAGATGGAATCTCGCTCTGTCACCCGGGCTGGAGTGCAGTGGCCGGATCTCAGCTCACTGCAAGCTTCGCCTCCCGGGTTCACGCCATTCTCCTGCCTCAGCCTCCCGAGTAGCTGGGATTACAGGCGCCCGCCACCTCGCCCGGCTAGTTTTTTGTATTTTTTGGCAGAGACGGGGTTTCACCGGGTTAGCCAGGATGGTCTCGATCTCCTGACCTCGTGATCCGCCCGTCTCGGCCTCCCAAAGTGCTGGGATTACAGGCTTGAGCCACCGCGCCCGGCCTCACTTACCTTTTTAATGTTTAGCTATAGGGACACAAATTCGTATAATTGTGTTACAGTTGTCTAGAGTTTTCAGTACAGTAATGTGCTGTACAGATTTGTAGTCTAGGAGCAATAGACTACCATATAGACTAGGTTTCTGGTGGACTTTACCATCTAGGTTTGTATAAATATGATGTTCAACAATGACAAAATCACCTAATGAGGCATTTCAAAGAATGTATTCCCCTTTTTAAGTGACACATGACTGTAATCTGAAGTTTTTAGGAGGCTGTAAATCAATGATTTTGGAAGCCTGTGATTTATAGGAAAGAGTCCTTCACCATCTCTCCAAGGATTTGACTAAGTTGTACTATACAAAGCCTCCAAGATATCTTTAAAATGTGTAGAATCAGCAACATTTCCCTGGAAAAATAATAGGAAAATTGTTATTTCTTAAACTGCTGAGGCTGAAAAGTCATATTTTTAGGAATGTTTTAATGTTATATTCCTCATTTAGCTTAGTACAGCTGAAAGGATGTTTCCCATTACTGTTCTTTATTTTCCCCAGGGGTTACATGTACCCTCTCCACCAGATTTCTGGTTGCTATGAGTAAAAGTTTCTATGTCATCATTCATTCAAATGTTTTCACTTGCAAAAAAGCATACAGACTCATGAGAAAAAGGAACTCCAGTAGTGCTTTTCTCACAAGTATTATCCAATTAAGATAGTGAAATGATTTTTTAATTTGTAAGACAATCTTTGCTCGGGGCAAGAAACAAGGTTAACTCTCCCTTTTTAGGGTTCTATGTAGCTTACAGATTGCAAAAATTAAAAAAGTTAATAAATGTGAGACATAAAATGTGTATGGTTGCAGCACCTTACTCATGAGTCAGGTGAAAGTATCCCAGCAAACCCCAACTATTTAATGAGGACAAAGACCTCTTTCATCAGTGATATGGTTTGGCTGTGTCCCCACCCAAACCTTATCTCGAATTAAAGTTCTCATAATCCCCACATGTCATGGGAGGGACCAGGTGGAGATAACTGAATCATGGGGGTGGTTTCCTTCATCCTGTTCTTGTGATAGTGAGTTAGTTCTCATGATACCTGAAGATTTTATAAGGGCCTTCCCCCTTTGCTAGGCACTCATGCTTCTCTCTCCTGCTATCTTGTGAATAAGGGTATGTTTGCTTCCCCTTCCACTATGATTGTAAGTTTCCTGAGGCCTTCCAAGCCATGCAGAACTGTGAATCAATTAAACCTCTTTTTAAAATAAATTACCCAGTCTTGGCTACTTTTTCATAGCTGCATGAGAAGGGACTAACACAATCAGTTAACATCCATAGCAGGGCCTTGTCAAAGGTTGGCCACAGAGGAAACTATGGGAAGACATAGGCTCTGGGCAGCAGACATGTGAAGGCCAGTTCAGTGAGACAGGCCAGAGAGATTTCTTGTTGCTTAAACTTCACTGGGTCATGGGCTTGTTATGGAAAATTATTCTTGTCCTTTTCAGCTCTCCTGGGTATGGTCAGAACCACTCCTTTCAACATTTGTGAACAGAGGGCAGGAGGAACCATGGTTTCTAGGGGAAGGGGAAGTGTTAAGAAAGAAAGAAAAGTTGAGAGATGTAGAAAATGTGTTTTATTGCTAAAGCCACCTCATGATGTTTTGTTTCTTTGTTTTTTATAAATAAGATTGTCAACTATAAGTGAATGAAATAAAAACAAAGTATAAAATGATTCGATTTACTTTATCATGTTACTCTTTGACGTTTTTCATGAGTGACTGTATATTGTCTCTTTGTAAACATATATTCTCAAGCTAAATTTACCCATGATCTACGCACAAATATCTGAGCATAAGAATTGGTGTAAAGTGGGTAAATAATGAATTAAATGATGTTAAAAAACATATCAACAAGGTCCCTCAGTTATAGAGAATATGTTAAGAGAAATAAATTTTTAGAAAATGTATACAGAAAGGGAGCATAGAATGAGTGGAACTGTACATAAGACCAACAGTATAGTTGCTTGTAGTTGAAAACAGATGACTACATAAGGAATTGGCATCCAATGTACTAAAAAAGTATTCCTATAAAATAAGCCTTTGGAGAATTATATTAAAAATAACCTTTTTGGACTGCATCTTGTATTTATCACAGTCCAGCATTGAGTTCATTATTGGGGCTGATTTTTATAACTAGATCATAGTGTAAAATAATGCATTTCAACAAAAATGTAACAAATACGGGCATACTGAGAGAAATAAGTGAATTTAAAACTAAGGAGCCTTTACAATATTTAACTGTTTTCCTAAAAAAGAGGAACATTTTCACTCTTTTCTTAAATTATAAATCTATGAGTCAATTTCACTAATCAGGGAAGGACTGAAACCAAATGATGTAAGCCGCTCACACTGCAGTGTACCACTAACTGTAAAGGGGGCCTGGGTAACATTTGCTCAGAAGGAACAGTAGGTCTGTATAACAGTTATTTGCTTGTGGGCAACACTGAATTTTATCTTAAGCATAATCTTCATTGTGGAGAATGATTGATATAGTCTCATAGGAATCATATGATGAAAAAAAAAAGCATTATACTTAACAGTGTAGGAAACCACATTTGAAAATAATTCAAGAGAAAACCCATAATTTCCAAGAGCACATAATGACAACATTTAAAATAAACCTAGAAACACCAACAGTCAGACTGATTGGCATCAAATTAGACATTTCCAACTAGTTTATTATTCTCTATTTGCCAAACATCTGCTCACTTACATATTTTTTTAGTTTGAAAATACATGGCTAGAGGTTGATCCTTGTATTTTTTGAATAACAATTTGTAATAATCATATGAAACTCGGGTATGATTTAGACAATTATCTATTGGGATTTTGCTGAACTGCAGTAAAGGGAAAGGAAATCAATATTTATTGAACACCTATTATATTTCAGATGCATCATCTATATCTCATCACTTGATCATTAGAACAGCTCAGTGAGCTAAGCAATCCAACCCCTAACTTAAAGACGAAGACATGGTATTCAAGAGACATCATGTTAAGTTGACCAAAGTCAGTCAGTATATAAGTGATAGGGTTAGTTACTTACCCTCTCCAACCTTGTAAAGTCAGGATAATATCTATCTCATGGTTATTATAAGAACTAAGTGAGATGATGTAGGTAAAGACCTTAAGGAAGTGCTGCTAAATTGTGGTCCAAACTGTCTCCTCAGAGTTCTCGGTCACCATGCCCATTCACCTTAGGTTGTGACCGAAACAGAACTTCAACTTTTAATTATTGATGTTTTTGCTAAGCACACACTATTGAAACACCACAGGAACCCTGTTGAAGAATATGGACAATTCTAGTGTTTCCGAAAGAGTTTGCTTCAAGTGTTATCTTTTATTTTATTTTACTTTATTTTGAGACAGTGTTTTACTCTGTCACCCAGGCTGGAGTGCAGTGGTGCCATCTTGGCTCACTGCAAACTTCCACCTCCTGGATTCAAGCAATTTCTCCTGCCTCAGCCTCCCGAGTAGCTGGGGTAACTGGGATCACAGTTGTGTACCACCATGCCTGGCTAATTTTTCTGTATTTTTAGTAGAGACAGAGTTTTGTCATGTTGACCAGTCTGGTCTCAAACTCCTGGCCTCAAGTGATCCACCCACCTTGGCTTTCCAAAGTGCTGGTGTGAACTACCACCCTGAGCTACCACCCCGGCCTCTTTATTTTATTTTAAGGAGGTGATGAGTTATAAACTTGTTATTATATTAGGGTTCTCTAGAGAAACAGAACTACCTATCAACCCCTCCTTCCCTTTCCCTCTCTCTTTCCTTGTCGTAAGGAATTGGCTCACATGATCATGGAAGCTGAGAAGTCCTAAGATTTGCAAATTGGCAGGCGGAAAACTCAGGAGAGCTGCTAGTACACTTGCAGCCTGAGTCTGAAGACCTGAGACTCAGGAGAACCAATGGTGTAAGTTCTAGTCCAAGTTCAAAAGCCTGAGATCCAGGAAAACTGTTGATGTAAATTCTAGTTCGAAGGCAGGAGAAAACTGATGTTCTAGCTCAAGTGGTCAAGCTGGAGAGTTCCTTTTTTGTTCTATTCAGGTCTTCAATTGACTGGATGAGGCTGTCCACATTAAGGGAGGGCAATCTACTCATTTTACCAGAGATTCAAATGTTAATCTCATCAAGAAACACCCTTACAGACATACCCAGAGTGATGCTTATTTATTTGTTTATTTTTAAAATTTTAGATTCAGGGGGTACATGTGCAGGTTTGTTATATGGGTATATTGTGTGATGCTGAAGTTTGGGCTTGTATTGATCCCATCACCCAAATAGTGAACATAGAACCCCATAGGTAGTTTTCAACCCTTGTTCCCTTCCCTTCCTCCCCACTTTTGGAGTCCCCAGTGTCAATTGTTTCCATTTTTGTGTCCAAGTGTACTCAGTGTTTAACTCCTTCTTGTAAGTGAGAACATGCAGTATTTGATGATCTGTTTCCGTGTTAATTCACTTAGGATAAGTGAATTTCTATGTTAACTCACTCCGGCTGTGTCCATGTTGCTGAAAAGAACATGATTTTGTTCTTTTTTTTATGGTTGCATAGTATAAACTAGTGCCCAGTTCATGAGGTGCCCAACCTCATGAACTAGTCAAGTTGACACAAAAGCTTAACCATAACAGATACCTTTTGCTATTTCAGTAGATGTAGGAATGTGGTTTTTTTTTTTTTTTTTTTTTTTTTTTTTTTTTTTTTTTTTTTTTTTATTTTAAAGCTGACAACATCCACGGCATTATGAAAAGTAGTCATCTTAATTTCTTAACATAAAACTACCTTCTCTCCAGAGGTTTAGTTACTCAGAATATTCCTAACATGTAAACTTTTTATAGTCAGCCCAGCATTTGAGTTCTACCATCAACCTGAAGTCAGGTATTGGTGCTGTTGTTAGTAGTAAATATCTGAAGGTTGACAGGGTCTGGGAAGCTTGTATATAAAAACTTCCCAGCGAGTTTTTCACCACATTTATCTCTTAAATGTATTATGTCAGTGTTTATTGGTGGTGTGGGAAACTACTTCACAGGATATATTACAATTATTAGACCAAAAACAAAATAGACATTGCTACTTCTTCTGAAAGATAAGTACTAAGATGAATATTTTTATTCTTGGTGATTTTGAGATGCAGCCATTTCTATTAAATGTTATGAATATATAAACACAAACATATTGTTTGAAGATAAGAACGCAACAGTTATCTCAGACAGTTGTCATGAGGTTGCATGTAAATTGTCTAGAAAACTTCCCAGTGTACAGTAGGAGATCAATCAATTCTTCTCACATTCCTTCTTCTTTCCCTCTGGTACAGAAACCACTCCTTCTATGACTCTGCTGTTACACATTTTAAATGCTCTGTGAAAACTTGTTTATTTGGTTGTTGAAACTATGACCAAAAAAGGGTTTGGCATTTTAAGTGGCTTAAATAGGAATCAGAAAAGCCTAAAGTCTTGCAGAGTCTAAAGTGAAATAATTGTAAATCTAGTTCTGGCAACCTAGATGGTTAGATATTTGGGTAACTATTTTGATGTGTGTGGCTTTTGCCAAAAACAAATTACATAAGGTCATGGGATTTATGCAGTTACATTGTTACTTTAGGGGCTGTGGGAGTAAAAATAATTCCCCAACTCCTCCATTTTAAATATATTCTTATAATCTTTTTGTATTTTCTCCTGAGAAAACTCAGCTAATCTGTATATCCTAAAGACACACATACACAAAGACACATGTAGGCTAAATATTAAACTATACATTGAATATATAAAAATTACATATATCAACTGTTTAAAATTTATATACCTAAACTAAATAGATAATATTAAAGTAAATAAATATATTGAAATCTATATTTATGCTTATATCTATTAGAACCGTGTCTTGATTTCTTCCTAGGGACTAGAAAATTGTCCTAGGGATATAAGATGAATAAAAAGTACAATCTTTCTCTTCATGAACTTCATATTTTATTTGGTGAGAAGATAAATAATTAATATAGTGTTTATGCCTGACATAATGGAAATCTAACACAAAGTAATAATGGTAGAGGACAGCATATGGGGTGGTTGGACAAGGCTTTCTAGGACAGGTGACAATTGACTTTTATGATAATTAGTAATTCATCAGGAGGAAAAAAGCTGGGAGGGATCAAAAGGATGGCCTGACAAAAGTCACAGTAGCATGACAGCACACAACTTGTCTTCAATAGGAGGTGCATGAGTGTGGGTGGAACGAAGTAGGTTGGATTGAGAGGAGGATAAGTTGTATAACAGCAGAAAAAGAACCTGAAAATGAATTGGAAGATTGCTGTATTAGTGCATTCTCACACCACTATAAAGAACTGCCTGAGACTAGGTAAATTATAAAGGAAAGAGGTTTAATTGACTCACAGCTCTGCAGGGCTGGGGAAGCCTCAGGAAACTTATAATAGTGGTAGAAGGGAAAGCAAATATGTCTGTCTTCACATGGTGGCAGGAAGGAGAAGAATGAGAACCAAGTGAAGGAAGGAGCCCTACATAAAACCATCAGATCTTGTGAGAACTTACTATCACCAGAATAGCACTGGGTAAACTGTCCCCATGATTCAATTACCTCCTATCGGGTCCCTCCCATGACACATGGGGATTATAGGAACTACAATTCAAGATAAGATTTGGGTGAGGACACAGCCAAACAGTATCAGCCACCTATATGGAACTAATGAAGTTTGGAACTATATTCCAGAGACCTATGTGCTATAGGGAATATGCATGAGAAATTACCCTTTTTCTTTTGGAAACTGAAAGAGATAAAACAAGAAGACCAAATTAAAGTTAAGACAGATTGTAGTAAAACGTCTAAACCAGTTCTTCCCAAGTGCTAGTGTATATACAACTGGCCTGAGGTACTTGAAACAAGTTAGATTCTGACTCAGTATGTCTGGGATGGGCCCAAAACTCTGCATTATTAACAAGCTTCCAGGTAATGCCTAGTTGTTGGTCTGCAGACCACCCTTTGAGCAGGGGCCACAGCCTGAAAGGACCAGGAGGGAAACCAGTCCTGTTAGGAAGCACAGGAACAGATGCAGACAGGGCATGTTTGAAGAAAAATTGGTTTGGAAAAAAATATTAAAATTTCATGGTGGGAGCAAATACACATCAGCAATGACTCAATATTTATGAAATAACATGATGAGAATCAGTAAATTTATTTCCCAAAATACATGAGTGTTCTGTGGGACAGGGTAATGTTTATATGTTATACTTCCCCAAATGACAAACTGTTACTAATACTATTCCATATGCCTAATGTTCTGAAAGTTAGGCTTTTGATCCACATTTTGTTGACAGATGTTCTTATCCTTTGAACTTGAAAGTCTTCCCATGACCCTGCATGCTCAGACAGCTCTCCACCACTTATCTCTCCTCCTCTTCATCTATCAAAATAAACTAATATTTTGCTGTTTTGCATTTTATTCCACTTCTTCAATCCCACTCTTAATGTAGCAGACATCTTACAATATTTGGCTCTTCCATTGTAAGAAGGAAATCTCCAGTGGTTCTATGATTCCATCTTACCCTCTTTCAGGGATTTTATTTCACTGATTACCCCATCCCCTTCCCGTATCTTAAATCTCTCTCTACAAAGAGACTCTGCCTGCTCCATTGTCTTTCATGCTCAAATGTCTTTCATGTTAGACATAAGTTTCTCTCTAGCTAATGCCCTCTCTTCTTCCCTCTAGGCTATTATTTGAAACTTTCTCACCTCTCTTCACCGCCCCTCACATTCATTCACCAACCCACTGTAGTCTGATTTCTATCCCCTCCCTGAAATGGCTTACCTGAAATGACTCTTGCTGGGCTGCCAGTGAACTGTTAAATGAAATGGATATTTAATAACTTGTTTTACTTGATGTGAGGGCCATTTTTCATGCCACTATTCCCCTCTTAAGAGGCTCCCTCTCAGGATCTTTTATTTTCTACTTAGTGTCTAAACTTTGGTTTTCCCACATACACAATATATAAAAATGAGGATTTTATCAATTCTAGGATTCCTAAGAAGAATATGTATTGTATGCAATGTATATGACACAGCATCTGGACGTTGTTTGAACTAGTACCTAGTAGGGGCAGTATGGTGGTTAAATTAGACTGGACTCTGGACTTCCAGCATTCAAATCCTGTCTCTGCCACTTCTTAGCTTTGTGACTTTGGGCAAATAGCTCAACCTCTCTGTTTCTTCATTTCCTCATCTGTAAGATGGGGACCACAATAATACTTGCTTCAAAAGATGGTGAGAATCTAATGGTGTAGTGTGGGTAAAGTACTTAGTGCAGTGCCTGGTACATAGGGAAGTCCTCAATTATTATTAGCTATTGGTAACATAAATCTTATTATTCAGTTTGGTCATCAAATATCCTTACACCAGCTTTAACTTTCTATTTGTCATTCTGAAATCTCAAAATTTTCCAACCTCTTACATTTTAAAATTTATTATTTATTATTATTTTTGAGTCAGCATCTTGCTTTGTCACCCAGGCTGGAGCACAGTGGCACAATTTTGGCTCACTGCAACCTCTGCCTCCTAGGCTCAAGCAATTCTCCTGTCTCAGCCTCCCGAGTAATTGGAATCACAGGCATGCTGCTACCATGCCCGGCTAATTTTTGTATTTTCAGTAGGGACAGGGTTTTGCCATGTTGGCCAGGCTGGTCTTGAACTCCTGGCCTCAAGTGATCTGCCCGCCTCGGCCTCCCAAAGTGCTGGGATTACAGACATGAGCCACTGCACCTGGCCCCAACCTTTAAAAAAATTATACATATATATATATATATTTATTTGAGTAGCTTTAACTGATCTTTTAAAAAGGATTTAAATAATTAGAACACATTTGTGCAAAGCATGCTCTAATTCACTCAGGACCTTTCCTGCTGAGTGAAGTGTACCTCTCCATTCTACTGCTTACCTTCATCAAGAAACCAGGTCTACTCTCACTTTGGAAGTTTTTGAAACTACTCAACAGAAGTATAGGGTGGGGAAAAGGTCCTGGAGCTGGGGACTAGAAGCCCAAGGTTCAAGTGCTGCCTCCTTCTACATCTTGTCACAGGACTTTTGTCAAAACATACCCCCCTATGCTTTAGTTTCTACAACTGAAAAAATGAGAGTATCTGCTTCGTTATAAAAGCACACATGAAAACAATCAAAACTATGGGATTAAAATTTATAAAATGCACAATTATGAAGCACTGCATAAATATGGAATGTAGCTAAACTGCTTTATTTCCAATCTCCTTTAGCATCTCAATGACCCAAATTTTGGTTATGGCCACAAAATGAATTTCTGTGTTTTATGGCTCATTAAACTGTGTTGGTGTAGCTTCTTGTGCCCTCTCAATTTGGGCTCTTGATTTCACGCCTATGATTGCTCCTACATATCTACTCAAAGGGTTTTGGAGTTTTCAATTTCCAAGTTTCAGAACTTTTGAAAAAATGATTTTTCCTTTCTCCCTTAATGGCACATTGAAAGAAAAATCAATTACTGTCCTTACAGACACGTGACTGAAAAAAAGTCAAAGCTATTAGCTGCAAGCATTGCTTCTCTCAAACAATACCATGTCTCTTCATGTTTCCAGTGTAATATTTTAAAACTAGAGGCAAAAAAAACTAATATGAAAAACAAGATAGTCTAGTTGTTGATGCAAGTACATTTTCAGTGAACACATTCAGCTATAAGAGGACAATATTGGCTGATGAATTTCCACCTGGGTGTCTAAGCCAACAGTAATTGCATTGGTGCTAGGGACTGGCTTCTAGTTGATTCAAATTTGGATTGTACATGACTGCCACTTTTTTGTGTTATGTATAATCAAGTGAATGAACGGAATATGAAATCCACTTAACACATGCAGTTTAACCAGGAGAAAAATGATTCTGCCAGTACTAAAATTTATCTCTGATGAGTTTTCAGTCTGCTAAACTGGGAAACTTGTAATTTTCTGTCAATTTAGGCTCTAAATTTCCTCCAATGGGAAGTGAGTTGGGGGTGGGTGGGTAGAGATCCTCTATTAAGCTAGCATCCACAATTTGCCAGCGTGGGAATATATGCATTTGTATTTCATGTTCAAATTTTCTGTTGGAAGAATAATGTCATGAACTTTAAATGGGTTGTAGTTTTCTTCTGTCATTTATTCAGCTTGCAATTTACCAAAATAATGGGCTGTTTTGCAAAGATCATTAAGTGGAATTTGTTTTGTTTTGTTTTGTTTAGTTGCATATTCCTAATGCCGTGTTTGCAGGAAGTCTTACTTGCTCTTTCCCCAGCTGGAAGTGATCTCTCACATATTTTTATTTTTGGATTTCTTTTATGACATGTGTCACTTCCTGTTTCAGCTTATAGATACCTATGTGTGTTTTATTTTTCCCACTAGAATATTCCCACCACTTTGAGAAATGGTGTTTTATGTACTGTATTTCCAGTGTTTTGAATAGATTACATGGTTAAAAAAAATAGAATACATAAATCAAAAAAATGCCTAACTTTAATCATAACAGCAAAAAATCTATAGTCCCCAGAATGAACAGGGTTACCTAGTGAAAAATGTTCCCGATTTGGGTAAAAGAATCAGCTCTGCTGTTTTCTGGCTACCAAAGTAGTCCTAGTTGATATGACCTTAAGCAATGTTCTCATTTTTTCTAAGTTTTTTTCTTTTGTGAAATGGAAATTATTTATGTTTACCTCACAGAGCTGATGCAAAGCTCTAAGTTAGGTAATGAGCGTATAGGTGTTTTGTGAACTACAAAGCACTGTATAAATGTAAGAAATCAAACCATATGTGAAAAGGAATCCGGAGTCTTTGCTGATTCGCACATTTAACTGACTTTGAAGCCCTTGAGATAAATTGATGAGCCACATGTAAGTATCTAGAAGAGGGCCTGCCTCATGGTAGGTACTCAAAATGTATTTGATGAACTGAATTATTGATAAACTCCAATTATCAAAAGGGTTCCCTTAGTCAAATGTTGAAACACAGGAAGAAGAAACTGACAGCTAGCTGTGTGATTTTGTGATGGTTGTTGGATTTGTGTGTAAGTTACAATTCTACAGAGCTTTGGACCTATCCCTTAAGAGAACTGTTGTTTGAAAGTACTGTGTAGAATTTACCTAGAGGGCTCAGCAGGGACCATTTCTTGAATTGCTTAACAGAAGCAGTGCTCAGAAATTATCCTTGAGCCATCCAGCAACTGGAAATCTAAGAACTGTTTCAGAGGCGTGATGTACCTCAAACTTAAAGTGATTCAAGCAAGCGATGCTGAAGGCAGTTTTCATCAGTGACTGCTGCCAAATGGAATCACAGCAGTAGCTAAGATCTATCCTTTAATTCATTAAAAAATTTATTGAATGCCTACTCTGTGCCAAATGCTGTTTAGATACAGGGATTTAGGTATAAGCAAGAAGGATAAAAATTCCTGACCACCAGAAATAAAATTCCTCAGGAATAGCCATTGGCAGGTGCTGCCACTAAAAGCTAGTGTCAATGGAGAGCTCACTAATGGTGGTGGCTCTGTCCCTGGGTCCATGAATGGTGCACATGGACAGAAGCACCTGCAGAGGAAATCCTGAGGTCTCTCCACCACTCCAATGTGAGCCATCCAAGATTCAGGGGAAAGGGTGGCAGTCACTGATTTTTAAAAGATAAAATGTCTTTTTCTATAAAAAAGTTATGACTTGATTCCCAATGTTAGTTTACCTTCATTAATTCTCCACATCTGTGCACTGTTCTCTCTTATATTACTTACCACTTTCTAGCTTTTCTTATGGTTAACTTTTCTTAAAGGGAATATAGACTAGAAGGAAGTAGAATTATCACTGCTGGAAAATTTATTAAAGAGATCCATGCTTTAGTAAGAAGTCTAAACTAGTTTTTAAAAAGTTGAGTGACTCAGTAATAACATTCTCTTCCCACGGTTGCTTGACATAATATTTTGACCGATAGTGGACTCCTTTATACTTTTAGATACTGTCACTTAGTATTCATTATGGCACTAGAAATGATGCCAAAAGATTGAAGAGTGCATGAAAATATTCATGGGTTGGAAATGCATTCTATAGACTATTAAGTGTCATGCTGAGAAATGGAATGTGTTTGGGCAAAATAAGAGAATTGAGGTTAATTAAAAAAGATTTTTAAAATTTTTGCTATTCAGAATAGTTGCCCATGTTTTATATAAATGTATGGGTGATATTGTCAGATTAAGAACCTAGGCTTTGACATCAGCCTGGTTGGGTTTCAACATTTATTGGTTATGTGATCTTGGGGGAAATAATTTATCGTCATTCTACAGATGAAGAAACTAAAACTTAGATCATTATTGCTACCACTGATACAGGTTGTTAGAAGAATCAAATAATGGGCCGAGTGTGGTGGCTCATGCCTGTAATCCCAACATTTTGGGAGGCTAAGGCAGGCGGATCATTTGCAGCCAGGAATTCGAGACTAGTCAGGGCAACATGGTGAAACCCTATCTCTACTAAAAATACTATATATATATATTTATATATGCTGGGTGTGGTGACAGGTGCCTGTAGTCCCAGCTACCCGGGAGGCTGAAACATGAGAATCACTTGAACTGGAGAGGCAGAGGCTGCAGTAAGCTGAGATTGCACCACTGTACTCCAGCCTGGGTGACAGAGGGAGACCCCATCTCAAATAATAATAATAATAATAATAGTAATAATAATAATAATAATAATAATAAATGCAAAGGAGTTAGCATAGTGCCCACATCTAAGCACAAAATAGATTTTCAATGATGGTGAAATCACTCCTACTTAGTTATATCTAAGAATATTTTGGTTAATTCCCTGCCAGAAACTGTCTTCATTTGCATACTGTATATTGGCTCACATACCATTTTAATGAATATGAACATTTATATTTAAATAGTAACATTTTAAATTCTTTAAAATCAGCTTATAGCTTATTTAAAAGATTTCTGATTCAAATGAACACCTACCATGTGCTAAACATTTTTACAGATGTTTGAAGAAAAAAAGACAAAAGTGCAGTTAACCTTGCAAGAGACATTTTTATTAATGATATTCAGCTGTCTAATTTGTTAATCTTAACTCATATAACCTTGGAAACGTAGATTATTGTATATATCAATCAACTTTCGCTATGTGTTTTCTATGTGCCAAACATAGTTACATACATAACAGAGATATTGTTAATTTAGTAACTAAGGACAAAGTTGGCTTCAAGTTCAAAATGAGCTTCTGAGGGCAGAATATAAAGAGGGCCACTTATGAACACATCTATTAGGTGTATCAGTTAGCATACTTCTATTTGCAAGTGATGGAAAACCTGACACTCATTGACTTAAGCCAAAACAAAAACAAAGCCATAATAACAAAAGGAGATGTATTTGCCTGTTCAACAGAAAACTCTAACTGTAGTATATAATTCAAAGGCTCAAATTATTAGATTGGTGCAAAACTAATTGTGGTTTTTGCCATTAAAGTAATGGCAAAATTAAAGTAATGGCAAAAACCTCAATTAGTTTTGCACCAACCTAATGTATTATTGAAAGCCTGTTTATCTCAATCTCTCATTTCTTCTTTCTACCTAATTTGCTTTATACTCCACAGACTACAAAGAAGTCTGCAAAATAGCCACCAGTAGCACAGACCCATAATCTTCCCAGGTATAAGTTGGTAGAAAAGGAGGACTTCCCAGTTTTCTTAGAGTAACTTGTGCTACATATCTATCCCCAAATTAGTTACGTGGCTTGGGTGATTTGATATGCTGGCAAGCCAGTCCTGGGCTATTTATGCAACCCCTGGCACAGGAGTCCATCCTATGAGCCACACAGGGTGAGATGAAGTCAAGGACTCTAGAAGAAAATTGAGAGTACTCTTCCCAAAAGGAGGGAGGATGTGTGCTCAGCAGCAAACAACAAAGGTCTGTCATAGAGGAGGTGTTATTAATAAGTCAAGGTCAAATCTGTTAGATGTAAACTCTACCCTGTAGAGTAAATTCTGCTTGGAATGACAACTTGAAGCAGATGACCACGAATGCCCTCTTAATTTCTAAAATGTGAATCTGTAATCATATGAGGTATTCATAACTGGTTATCTGTAATAACAGGAAAAGAAAATTACTTAGAATTATGGCAAGATTGTGGCAGATTTAATAATGTATTCTAAAGTTTATCAAATCATACTAAAAACACGATTGGGAAGCTTCTTTTCCCAGACCTTTTTTTTTTTTTCCATAAAACAAGAGCAAAACATCAGACACTGATTCATCATAAGAAGTCAGTTATAACAGTCACTTCAGTTATTGGTGATTCATAGCTTCTCCATGAGACACACAGTAGTGTTGAAGATGAATTCCCATAAACTTTCCTGAAAGATCTTTGACTATTTTAGAGAGAGCAAAATACTAAGAGTTAACATTCACGGAGTAACTCCTACATGGTTGCCACTACCCTAAGAGGTTCACTTATGTTACTCAGTGAATCCTAGCCATAACCCTCTGAATAGAGTAATATGATTGTTACCATTTTACAGATGAGAAAACTGAGGAATAGAGAGATTAAGTAGCAAGTAATGCAGGTTATAAATTATATAATTATATAAATATAATATATTTATTTTATTATCTAATAATCATGACTGCTATAAATACACATGGCACATGTGTGTTTTACTGCACCCCTATTCACAATAGCCAAAGGACTTGGACACCCCACCTCAAGTCCATAAATGTAGACTGGATTAAGAAAACCGTGGCTAATACACACATGGAATACTATTTGCAGCAATAAAAAAGGATGGTTCATGTCCTTTGTAGGACATGAATGAAGCTGGAACATCATTTCTCAGCAAACTATTGCAGGACAAAAACCAAACCCTGCATGTTCTCTCATAGGTGATGAACTGAATACGAGAACACCTTGGGACACAGGAAGGGAACATCACAAGTCGGAGGGACCTCTTGTAGGGTAGGGGGAGGGGGGAGGGATAGCATTAGGAGATACACCTAATGTAAATGACGAGATAATGGGTGCAGCACACAACATGGCACATGTATAACATATGTAACAAACCTGCAATTGATGCACATGTACCCTAGAACTTAAGTATAATAAAAAAAAAAAAAAATAAGCACTTGTGATGTGTTTTAACCTGCTTTTTAATGCTATTTAAATATTGATAATAAGTTTAGATTGTCCAAAATAGAAGGTCCTTAGTTGTGATTTAATTGACGATTAATAAATACATTAATATTTGTTGTATTTTGGTTCTATTATTCATATAATACATGATAACATAATGTATTCTTGCTTGTATTGTCAAAACTTTGGACAGCCAGGAGTTCAATTATTTTGTATTAAGCAGGCCTCATACCAATAATCGCCATAACATAATTTCTTTGTATTCTTTACTGATTTATTTATTAAAAAAATTTACAAAAATATATTTGGAAAATAATTGTGGATTTCCAAAAATTACGCTAAATAACAGAGTCAGAATGTATTTTATGCTAATACATAAATATATATTAAAAAATGTTGTTATATATGTATAAAAATAACTAAATTCAAACTATAAATATGTATATATTTTAGATATACATATTTTATATATATTTGGGTTTGAATTTATTTTTATTTAATAATATGTTTATATTAATATTTATATATTCAAATATAAAAATATATATTATATATTAAATATATATGTTGTATATATATTTGGATTTGCATTACTTCTATATTTCTTTTTTCATTATTACTTTAAGTTCTGGTACATGTGCAGAACGTGCAGTTTTGTTACATAGGTATTACACGTGCATGGTGGGTTTGCTACATCCATCACAACCATCATCTACATTAGGTATTACTCCTAATGGCTGGTCGCCTCCTAGCTCCCCACCGACAGGCCCTGCTGGTGTGTGATGTTCCCCTCCCTGTCCTTGTGTTCTCATTGTTCAGCTCCCACTTATGAGTGAGAATACGTGGTATTTGGTTTTCTGTTCCTGTGTTAGTTTGCTGGGAATGATGTTTCCTCTTCATCCTTGTCCCTGGCAAAGACATGAACTCATCCTTTTTTATGGCTGCTTAGTATTCCATGTGTATATGTGGGCCACAGTTTCTTTATCCAGTTTCATCACTAATGGGCATTTGGGTTGTTCCATGTCTTTGCTGTTGTGAACATGTTCATAACATAGGTGTGCATATTGTCTTTATGGTAGCATGATTTGTAATCCTTTGGGTGTCATACCCAGTATGGTATGGCTGGGTCAACATGGGTATTTCTGTCGTTCTAGACTTGAGGAACGCCACCACTGTCTTCCACAATGCTGAACTAATTTTTACTCCCCACCCAACAGTGTAAAAGCTTCCTATTTTTCCACTCCTCTCCAGCACCTGTTGTTTCCTGACTTTTTAATGATCGCATTCTAACTGGCATGAGATGGTATCTCCTTGTGGTTTTGATTTTCATTTCTCTAATGTCCAGTGATGATGAGCTTTTTTTCACATGTTTGTTGGCCACATAAATGTCGTCTTTTGAAAAGTGTCTGTTCATATCCTTCACCCACTTTTTGATGGGGGTTTTTTTTCTTGTAAATTTGTTTAAGTTCCTTGTAGATTCTGGATGTTAGCCCTTTGTCAGATGGGTAGATTGCAAAAATTTTCTCCCATTCTGTAGTTTGCCTGTTGATTCTGATGACAGTTTCTTTTGCTGTGCAGAAGCTCTTCAGTTTAGTTAGATCCCATTTGTCAATTTTGGCTTTTGTTTCCATTGCTTTTGGTGTTTTTGTGATGAAGTCTTTGCTCATGCCTATGTCCTGAATGGAATTGCCTAGATTTTCTTCTAGGGTTTTTATGGTTTTAGGTCTTATGTTTAAGTCTTTAATCCATCCATTTATTTTTCTAAATACAATGGAATGATCTGCATTTTACATCCACCAAGCTTTTAATTAACATTTCAGTTTTCTTTATCACATTTTATTAATACTTTTTATTCTTATTTTCTTTCCAATTTTTATTTTGACTTCAGGAGGTACATGTTCAGGTTTGTTATGTGGGTAAATTGCATGTCACAGAGGTTTGGTGTACCAATTATTTTGAGGTAAAAGAATATTTTTGACTAGGGCTATGAGTGATGTTGGTATAACATAGACTTGAAAATAATTATCTTATTAGTTTCCTGTACTGCATTGCCTTTCAGTCTTTACGTCTATTTTTTTATATCCATTCCTGTCAATTTGATTTTATAACAATGTTAGAACTTTGAGCTTTTCTGAAAGCAAAACCAAAGAGTACACACACACACTTTGGCCAATTTGTAAAGCCTGAAAAGGTAACACCTAGACAGTCAGAATAAATAAGCTAAATAAGCCTGGTTGAAAATATTGAACCTGTAAGTATTGCCAATTTTCCAACTTGTGTGCCAATAAATAATTTACACAAAGTTCCTCACATTGGGCTAGGAAGGATGTTAACAGGATGGAATTCTGGACCAGTTACTAGCTAGATGGCAACGCAGATACTTCACTGGTGGCAGCTAGATTATTAAGGGCTCCCTTTCTTTTGTTGAAAACTATGCAAAGAGCTTAAAACAGGCAGTGCCTTTTAAGATAACTTCCCTTATCAGGATCTATCTCTGTCTCTCTTCCTGGCCATTATTCCATAATGGGGGGCAATTAAAAAATTTATTTTTGCTGAGGTAAAATATGCATCTATAATTTACCATCTTTACAATTTTTAAACATACAGTTCAGTGGTAATAAATACATGTACGTTCTCTTTTGTTCCCTTCATCAACCTCTCCCTTCTTGCTTTCCCAGCCTCTGGTATCCACCATTCTACTCTCTGTTCTCATAAGATCCACTTTTTTAGATTTTACAGATGAGTAAGTCCATGTGATACTTGCTTTCTGTTCTTGGCTTATTTCAGTTAACATAATGACCTCTAGTTCCATCCGTGTTGCTTCAAATGACAGGAGTTTATTCTTTTTTTGTGGCCGAAAAATATTCCATTGTGTATATGTACCACATTTATTTATTTGTTAATCCATGGATGGACATTTATGCTTATTCCTTATTTATGTTGATTCCTTCTTTTGTGAATTGTGTGGCAATAAACATAAGGGTGCAGATATCTCCTTGACATATTAATTTCCATTCTTTGGGATATATATCCAGTAGTGGGATTGTTGGATCATGTGGTAATTCTAGTTTTGGTGTTTTAAGGAACCTCCATATTGTTCCCTATAGTGGCTGTATTAATTTACATTGCTGCCAATAGTGTACAAGGGTTTGGAGTCAAATATTTGCACAGTCCAAGTGGGCAAGTATTGGATTGCTAAGGGAAGAAAAATGGTATATACGAGAGGGGGAGCTGAACCTGGCTTACACATACTGCCAGGAACATGAGAGTGTGACTGAGAGGGAATCTTGAGGGTGCTTGATCAAGTGGCTGGGATATATAGCTGGATTAGGAAGAATTTGTCAACGTGAAAGCATCTTCCTGTGACACTCTGTAGTCACCGGAGATGGTACTTCTCTGGTTCTGTCATCTCTTTTTGAAAGGTTAGAGGAAAAATATTTCTCATTAAACAAAGGGTAGGTATGGAAACTTACCTTTTAAACAAAGAAGAAAAGTGAGAATGTTACTGGGAACTGAGGAATACTCAGTTTTTTGCCTTTCCTGGGAGAAAGAATTCAGCCAAGAGACAATTTAGCCAAAAAAGAGAATTTATTAAAGGAAAATAGAGAGTAGAGAGTTTATTTAGAGAAACAGTACACTCTGAAAGATGAGTCAGTGCAGTATGCCGAAGGGAGTGAACCAGCAGCCACCTTGAGGGTTCAGCATTGGGTTTTTATGATGTCAGATATTTAAATGGAAACTTCCACCTCTGTCTTAAATCTCCACCTTTTTTCTTTGTTTAGTTTTCTTGCTTTTGCTTTAAGTCCCTGCCTTTGTCCCCACCTAGTTCCTGTCCAGGCTTGTGGGACCCTCCCTTACTATTAGTTGGTATGGATGTGTGGTCCTGGTGTTGGATACAAATTCTACCTAATGGTGGCATTGCTCATTACTGCCACTGAAGGGAGGTTGTATACCAGCCAAATCTGTACTCATTGCACCTGTGTGTCTCTTAGGAATTTCTCCTTCACTCTCTTCTCCTCCTCATCAGCATGTAGCTAACTACATTCTGACAGGTTAAGTGTGCTGTGAGCAATTACTGGGTGTCTAAAGAGGCATTCCTTTCTGTATAGTTATTTCCCCTGCTCTCTACTCATATCTAGCATGAATTTTTGGGTTGTGTGAGATTTTGTGGGGTGTGATGTTTTTCAGAACTTTCTCTCCACCAGGGACTCTTCCTCCTGCTGCTCATGTCTGGCTATCTGCCTAACAGGAATACTAGAGTGGGTTTGTTATATAAGAAGAGAAAAGTTACTAGCTTACTATGTTCCTTAGAATACTCTATTTAACAGTGTAATAAGGAATATACTGATGAGGGAGCCACCAGCATCATTGAAGGCTTGAAGATGTTCTTCAGAACTCCCTCCCAGTGGCACTGTGGATCATAGGATCCTGGAACAGCTGAGGCCATGTAGCAATATTTTACCATCATAGGCAAGATAAGAAAGTGTTATTGATACTATTGTGCTTCATCCAGATGCCCTCTTCTTCAGGGGTGACTCACACCCCAGCTTCTGGGAATACTGGCTGCTACTGGCTTCAAGGAACTATATTATCCAAGGTTTTACTCCTTCTCAGGAAACAGCATTTTGCCAATGATTAGCTAATGAAGGGGATGTAAAGGCCTGGGCCCTTGCCTTAATGTGAGATAATTCTGAAGTCCTTCTAGCTTCAGATCTCCCTGTAAGATTAGTTAAAGTCTCATTTGTAACTTCACTGATAATGGGCTACCATAAACCTAACCAGGTAGGTCCCTAATGCAGTTGTTATACTGGATGTGATTTCTTTGCTACAGTAGATTAATATTATTTTATCTATATGATATTTTGCTATTGATTTAATAAATGCATACTTCAACATATCCACGATGAAGAAAGATCAGTGGCCGGGCGCGGTGGCTCAAGCCTGTAATCCCAGCACTTTGGGAGGCCGAGACGGGCGGATCACGAGGTCAGGAGATCGAGACCATCCTGGCTAACATGGGGAAACCCCGTCTCTACTAAAATACAAAAAACTAGCCGGGCGAGGTGGCGGGCGCCTGTAGTCCCAGCTACTCGGGAGGCTGAGGCAGGAGAATGGCGTGAACCCGGGAGGCGGAGCTTGCAGTGAGCTGAGATCCGGCCACTGCACTCCAGCCTGGGCGGCAGAGCGAGACTCCGTCTCAAAAAAAAAAAAAAAAAAGAAAGATCAGTAAGAGTTTGTGTGCATAAGGGAGGGTCAACAATATACATTCAAATTCTCATCCCAAGACACTGTTTATTCTGTTTGTGTAATTTAATCGAAGGGGACCTGGATTGTTTGGACCTTCTGCAGAAGACTATTTCTCCCCCGTATTGATAACATCATGTTAATGGAATCTGTGGAGCAAGAACTAGCAGGCATTCTGGATGCCTTTATAAAACAATTGTGTTTTAGAAGGTAGGAGGAGAACCCTACAAAGTTCAGGGATATACCACATTAGTGAAGTGTTTAGGGATCTACTGGTCTGGAGCACCCGTTTGTATACCCTCTACAATTTAGGACAATTATTACACCTTGCACTTTTTACCCCTAAGAAAGAAGCACAAAGCTTGTTAGGGCTCTTTGTGGTTTAGAGTCAACATATTCTACATTTGGTTAGTATTACTTCCATACTCTATTTATTTGGTGAAATGAAGCCTTCTCACTTTGAGAAGGGCTCAGATCAAGATCAAGGAAAGGTACTACAGCAGGTCTAATGTTCAGTAAAAGCAGCCCTGCTGGGTAAAGAAAGTTGCTGGTTGCAATTTCTGGCAAGACTAAATAGTAAAAATAGTGCAGACTTATAAAACTCTGGAGTAAGGACAAGCCTTATGCAGCTTTCAACTACTATATACTGTGCAAACAACTCTGGCATGCTATTGGCTCTAAGAGTAACTGAACATCTCATCATGGGGCCTAGGTAACCAGGAGTCTGGAACTGTCCATCATGATCTACATGCTGTCAGATACACCAAGTCACAAAGTCAGGTGAATGAGAAGCCATTGCCTAGCACTGTCATCGATGCTTTTCTTTTCTTTTCTTTTTTCTCTTCTCTTCTCTTTTCCTTTTCTTTTTCTTTTTCTTTTCTTTAAGACAGGCTCTGTCTCTCTGTTGCCCAGGTTGGAGTGCAGTGGCATGGTCACAGCTTACTGCAGCCTTGACCTCCTGGGCTCAAGTGATCCTTCTACCTCAGACTCTGGAGTAGCTGGGACTGGAGGCATGCACCATCATGTCCAGGTTAATGCTTCTTTTAAGCCTAAATTTATATATAGAAGTTCTCTATGACAAGTTGATGAAGGAAGAAAAGGCTCAGCTTGATGACAGATAGATTGGCTGAAACTGGACAACTGATTTATTACAGCCCCACTCAAGGGTAGCCCTAAACACAGCAGTGAGGAGAAATCCTCCCAGTGGGCAGAGATGTGTGTGGAGAGAAGGGCATCCATATACTCATAGGCAGTGGTTAATAGCTTAGCAGGTTTTTGAGGGACCTAAAAGGAACAAGATTGAAAATGAAGGACAAGGAATGCTTGGGAAAAGACATGGTAATGAACCTGTGGAAGAGGACGCACAGCGTGAGGATATCTGTATTAAAATTAATGTCCACCAGAAAATATCCACTTTAGAAGAGGCACTAAATGACTCAGTCAGGAGATATCTGCTATGACATGAGCTCAGGCACTACAGTGGTCTTAGCAGGGTTGGAGGCTATCTAGGAGGCACTTGAGGGGAAATTGATTACGTAAGATCCCTTCCATGCTGGAAAGATCAGCGATTACTTCTGACAGGATTGATATGAATTCCAGGTCTTGTTTGCTAGGTATTGCAGTGCCTCAACCTTCACTACCTTATGGTTCACAGAATGTCTGTTCTACCATTATGGGATCTTACATGACATCAGATCAAACCAAGTGCCCCCTAAAAGAGTTGAAGTTGAGGGGATATGACCATGAGTTCACTGGTCCCAACTACAGCCCATAACATACAAAGCTGCCACCTTTTGAAGGTGCAGCTGAGATGCCAACTTGAAGGTGGTACTTTGCAAGAAGAGGAGGGTTATCCTTCAGAATGTGGTATTCACTTTAAACCAAGAGCCGTAATATGGTGCTGTGTGTCCTCATAGGTAAAATATAAGCATGTCAGAAACAAAGGGTAGAAGCAGGAGTAATCCTGGTAATTGAAGCATTGAATTTATCAATGCTCCCGGTAAGTGAAGAATTTGTGTTTCCCAACTCTTGAATGTTAGGCTTTGTAGGTCTAGAAGTTATGGTTTGCAGAGAAGATATGCTTTCAGCAGGGAGCATTGTAAGAGTCTCACTAAATGTAAAGCTACACTTTCTGCCTATTCATTTTTGTCTCTGTGTGCTAGTAGTCAAGCAAGCCAAGAAAGGAGATACCACACCCACAGGAGTAACTGACCTTTATAATCATGAGAAGAGGGGAAGGATTGAAGCTACATAATAGGAAGGAATAGATTTGTTACTCAGGTCTTCCACTGAGTTGTCAAAGTACTCCCATGCCTTGTTGTGTCTGTTAATGGGCAGTAGGGCAAGTATGAACTGATGAGTGCACAGTAACCAGGCCTGAGACCCCATAGAGATGAGATGCTAGGTTAACCCATCAGGGAGTACACAGATCAATAGAAGTGCTAGACAAAGTGAATAGAAATATAGAATGGGAAGAGGGAGGGGATATGTATCATTTATGGCCTTGAGACAAATTGCAGCAGCTGGGGCTATAGTTCATGCCACTGAACTTCCTTTCCTTTTCTGGGAAACTTTTCACTTGAAAGTTTTCCCAGAAATTGTTACTAATCACAATCTTGGAGGAGTTGTGTTTCGATAGAATAAACTTAATGTGAAAAGTACATAGATTTGAGCAATGCAAGGGCAAACGGATGCAGTAGATGTCTTGGTGCCCAGACCATCTTTATTATTTTAGTATACCTATCTTCCAGCAGCTGCTTTGAATATTGCTTAAGAAACAGCTGTCAAACGGAGGAGATTATCAAACAGAGAAGACTAGCTACCAGGATCTGACTTACCTAGGTGGTTTTATTTAATGTCCCCCCAGCCCCTACATCCCCAGGCCGACTAAAACCAGTGACTAACATGAGGGTACAAAGGGGTGCAGCCTTCTTCCATTATAATGAGACTGTGTTAGTCTGTCCTCGTGTTGCTGTTAAGAAATACCTGAGACTGGGTAATTTATTAAGGAAAGAGGTTTAATTTGGCTCATGGTTCTGCAGGCTGTACAGGAAGCATGGTGTCCTGATGAGGGCCTCGGGAAGCTTACACTCATGGCAGAAGATGAAGGCGAGCCAGCATGTCACATAGGGAGAACAGGAGCAAGAGATCTTGAGTGAACTAATGGAGTGAGAGCTCACTTGTCACCAAGGGGATGGTGTTAAAACCATTCATGAGGGATCTGCCTCCATGATCCAATCACCTCCCACCAGTCCCCACCTCCACCCATTGGGAATCACATTTCAAGATGAGATTTGGAGGGGACAAACATCTAAACCATATACGAGAGACCAAATCTGTGGTGCACTTTGCATTCCAGAGCTTTCGTATAGTATCAAACTGAAACTAGTCTCCAGGCAAGACCATGTTCTTGCTTGGTTATTTTCTTCACCTTATCTTGCTTCTTTTACCTCCCTTCTCCTGAGAGCATTCTGTCAATAAATAATTTTAACAAGGATGTTCATCTCAGGCTGTTTCTCAGAGTCTAACCTAACACAGGAGCCTTTGGCATAATGGTGGTATGTGAAGTCATGCATGTTAGTAAGATCATTTAGGAAGGGTGTAGAATGGGAAAACTCTGGGGGAATAACAGTGGTTAAAGAGCAGGAATAAGAAGAAAAACCAAGATGCTGAAGTACGGGAAATAAACCAAGAACGATGGAGAAGCTAAAAAGGAGTATGTCAAGAAAGAAACAGTAGTTAAAATGTCAAGTGGAAAGAAAGCTGTAGCAGATGCTTAGTTTCATCACAAGATTTCTTGGGTTCTCTTTCAATTTGGAGGCTTGCCTTTGGGCAATTAGAGGGTCTTACCAGTTGTGCCTGGTGGTTCAAAGTCAGACTGGGGAGTGGGTACAAAAGCTCTGATCCTTTGCTTTAGGGTGAAATAGTTTCTGCGGTACAATTTATGTTCCAGAGCTTCCTGTGGAATCTCGTGGAGGCTAGTCTTCACCTGAAACCACATCGTTGCTTAGCCTCTTCCTCTTTCCTCACACTATTCATTTTTATTTTTTGGAGATGGAGTTTCACTCTTGTTGCCCAGGCTGGAGTGCACTGGCACAATATTGGCTCACTGCAACCTCCACCTCCTGGGTTCAAGTGATTCTCCTGCCTCAGCCTCCTGAGAAGCTGGAACTACAGGCCCGCAGCACCATGCCCGGCTAATTTTTGGTATTTTTAGTAGAGATAGGGTTTCACCGTGTTGTCTAGGCTGGTCTTGATCTCCTGATCTCAGGTGATCCGCCAGCCTTGGCCTCCCAAAGTGCTGGGATTACAGGCATGAGCCACTGGGCCCAGCCCCTCTTTCCTCACACTCTTATAGGCTCCTCCTGAAAGCTCGGGCTCCTTAGAAGACAAATTGAAGATTCTGGTTCACATAATTTATTGGTGGATTGCTAAGATGAAAGTTCAAATAAGGTAAGTATCAAAAAGTATTTTTAGAATTTGGAAACTAGGATATAAGTTGTGATCTTGGAGCAAAAGTCAGATTAGAGTGGATAGAAGTATAAATGGGAGGAGAATTACGGAAATCAATGCATTTAGATAACTATACTAAGCGTTTTGTTGTGAAACTAAATAGAGCCATAGAAGTAGACAGATTTGGAAATCAAGTTAAGGTAGATATGTGTGTATGTGTGGGTGTGTATGTGATGTAGGTGTTTTAAAATATCAAACTCTTGGGCATTCTATGTGTTTAGAGAAAATAGCCATTGAAAAGGGAGAAGCTGACAATCCAGGAAAAGATGTGGAACCAGTGTCACTGAACACCTGTGTGATTCTCATAAAAATGTATGTGAATGAAAACCACAAACTCAGAATAAAATATGAATGGCAATTTTTTTTTAACATCTAGTAAAATTACTTGCAGTATTGAGCCTCAGGTACTTGGGAGCATCCAAACCTTCTGAATAGAAAATGATGATGATTTTCTCTAAAACAGATAAATGGGACTTTAAAAACAATAGATTGCTGATTGCCTGGTTTGTGCCATATAAAATACATTTCCTGTTGCTAGGTAAGATGTGATAAATGACATGGCAAATTATGTGTGCTATTTTAGGAGCTTACCAATGACTTAAAAGGAGACTGACACATTACCAAATTGGACTGGATAAAGGAAACAAAAATCTAGATAAGGAGAAAAGGAACTAAATAAGAGTTTGAATGTTTTAAATTCAATTAATAGTCCAGGCACGGTGGCTCACACCTGTAATCCCAGCACTTTGGGAGGCCGAGGTGGGTGGATCATTAGGTTAAGAGATGGAGACCATCTTGGCCAACATGGTGAAACCCCATCTCTACTAAAAATACAAAAATTAGCTGGGCGTGGTGGCACGTGCCTGTAGTCCCAGCTACTCAGATGCTGAGGCAGGAGAATCGCTTGAACCCAGGAGGCGGAGGTTGCAATGAGCTGAGATCATGCCACTGCACTCTAGCTTGGCAACAGAGTGAGAATCTGTCACCAAAAAAAAAAAGAAAAAAAATCAATGAATATAGACCCCTAAGTAGGCTAGATGTGGTAGTCTATTAAAATATTTAGATAATGAGCCCTGTCTCAAGGATATTATAATTCTTACCATATACTTGAAATCCTTACGTTAAAGTCTAATAGTTTTTGAGAGCAGCTTAGCCTTATCATGTGAATGTTTCCCTCTCATTTTTTCCATCTGCAGTTGCCAACTGTCCATTGATGGTCATTCATCTTATTTTCCGTTTCCCCTTGTTTTTCAAAGAGTTTGTCTTCTTAGCTCTGGAAACTCTAGCCTATTTGTACAGTTTCATCTGTTGGCTCAATTCAGGAAATTTACAAATTGGTAATTCTTCATCATGTTTAGCATATGACGCAAGCACATATTTAAGGATTGCCTTCAAGGTCAAAGACGGAGCGCTATCTTCCAGTCTAAAATGTGGCAAGAATCATTAACTTCATGAATGTCTATTCTACAATTTTTGTACCTCAGAATGTCCATTCCTTTTTGCTTTCTCCTTGGCCCTTCCATTACATTTTATTCAGAGAAGCAAGTATGAGGAGTTGAGATGCATCTGGTTCACGAGCTTCGGGCAACAGCTTGACCTAAAACGTTAGTTCTATATTTTGCTTTGTGGGTTAACTGATTCAGACTGTGTCAGGCCTCAGTGAGTTAGTCATTTTAAAGGCCACATGCCATCCAGTGAGACTGTCCTCCCACCAGCATGACTTTTTCTCCTCCTTTCCTACTGCGCTCTTAATACAGTGGTCACTCAGTGTGGTCTGAACTGGAGATGACTTTTCCATGATAGTCAGGTTTGGTAACTGCTTTCCTTACTCTTTATTGTAAAAATAATAATTAGTCAGTGTGAACCTTTGTAAAGATAATCCTCCATTATAGATTCAGCCACAAACCTTCTGTTGCTGAATATTTTCTGTAACTGTTACTATGAGGAAGAGCTAATGCTCTGTCACTAACTCTGCAGACCCTTTCTAAATCCCTCAGTTTTCAAAAATCAGTACTAGTTATCTTTAGATAATTGTAGGGTTAAAAACTTTTCAGATGAAAAAAAAAAAAACCAAAAAACTCATGGAAGGTACCACATAAATCCAAATGACAATGTCAGCAGGTTAGGTTTTCAGCTTGCCAGAAAACCAGCTGCATCTTCAGAGCTAGTCAAAACATTAATGAGAATGTATGTTAAAACATCATTCTAACTAATCTTGGTAGATATAGTCACCAAATATACACACAGAAGATGTGATAAGCACTGCACAGTTTTTTCTTTTGTGTCCCTCCTGCTGCACTGTGCTTACCCTGCCTCTTTTCCTCATGGTTGTACTCCTGCTTGAACAGCTCTGAAGTCTGACATAAGACTGAATAAAAGAAAAACAAGAAATAGGGAAAGGATTCCCTATTTAATAAATGGTGCTGGGAAAACTGGCTAGTCATAGGTAGAAAGCTGAAACTGGATCCCTTCCTTACACCTTATACAAAAATTAATTCAAGATAGATTAGAGACTTAAATGTTAGACTTTTAACCATAAAAACCCTAGAAGAAAACCTAGGCAATACCATTCAGGACAGGCATGGCAAGGGACTTCATGTCTAAAACACCCAAAAGCGAAGGCAAACAAAAGGCCGCAAAATTGACACAAAATGGTATCTAATTAAAAGGCTTCTGCACAGCAAAAGAAACTAATATCAGAGTGAACAGGCGCAACCTACAGAATAGGAGAAAATTTTTGCAATCTACTCTCTGACAAAGGGCTAATATCCAGAACCTACAAAGAACTCAAATAAATTTACAAGGAAAAAAAAACCCATCAAATAAGTGGGTGAAGGATATGAACAGACACTTTTCAAAAGAAGACATTTATGCAGCCACACAGACACATGAAAAAATTGCTTCATCACTGGCCACCAGAGAAATGCAAATCAAAAACCACCAATAAGATACCATCTCACACCAGTTAGAATGGCAATCATTAAAAAGTCAGGAAACAACAGGTGCTGGAGAGGATGTGGAGAAATAGGACACTTTTACACTGTTGGTGGGACTGTAAACTTAGTTCATTCATTGTGGAAGCAGCATGTGGGTGATTCTCAAGGATCTAGAACTAGAAAAAACCATTTTACCAGGCCATCCCATTACTGGGTATATCCCAAAGATTATAATCATGCTGCTATAAAGAACATGCACACTATGTTTATTGCAGGCACCTTCACAAAGCAAAGACTTGGAATCAACCAAAATGTCATCGCAGTGACAGGACTGATTAAGAAATGTGGCAATTTACACCATGGAATATGTAAACAGCATAAAAAAGGATGAGTTCATGATCCTTTGTAGGGACATGGATGCAGTGGAAACCATTCATTCTCAGCAAACTATCGCAAGAACAGAAAACCAAAACACTGCATGTTCTCACTCGCAGGTGGGAACTGAACATGGAGAACACTTGGACACAGGGAAGACGAACATCATCACACTAGGGCCTGTCATGGGGTTGGGGGAGGGGGAGGGGATAGCATTATGGAGGACTACACCTAATGTAAATGACGCATTAATGGTTGCAGCACACCAACATGACATGTATACATATGATAACCTGCACATTGTGCACATGTACCCTAGAACTAAGTATTAAAAAAAAAAAAAAAAAAGGACCTGAATAAAAGACTTATTCTCTGTTCAGTACCTGAGTACCGTGGGGAGTTGTGTGTGGGATATTATGTCAATAAATAACCACAGGACAATGTTTTAAGAGTTCTGAAAAACAGGTAAATGTAAGGTGCTATAAAGGAGGATGAGAATGTGCAAGGGAAGAGAATTAAACTCAGATGGTGAGGGTTGGGGCAAAACGGGAACTCATATTCTTCAGCCTTTTCCTTCTGAATTAAAAAATGTTGCCTGCTCACTCAGTCTGTTCATACTCCTTCCAAGTTTCACCCACTGAACATGCGAATCCATCAGCAGATCTTGTAGATCTGTCTCCTTTCCCCTGTATGTGCTAAAAATACAATCCCTCTACTAAAAATACAAAAACGTGGCTGGGTTGTTATGGCATGTGCTTATAATCCCAGTTACTGGGGAGGCTGGAGGTAGGAGAATCGCTTGAACCCAGGAGGCGGAGGTTGCAGTGAGCCGAGATGGTGATTACTGGACTCCAGCCTGGTGAGAGTGAGACTGCCGTCTAAAATAAATAAATTAAATAAATAAAAAATAAATAAATAAAAATAAATAAATATATAAATAAATAATAAATAAAACATTTCTTCCCCCATAATCTTCAGCCGTGCTTTTAAATCATGTATATTATGGAAATACCATTTACAGGGAAATATGTTTCATGGATTTCCAGTGCTGATTTAAAGAATATTATATTTCTTAAGTATGTACAGATGTGAAACTAGTTATAATCCCTTCATGCCTGACCTCTTTTATTACTGTCAAATGAAGACAAATGTATAAACTAAATAAAAAACAAAACTACAAGCCTTATAAAAGTCCTATTCATCGTAGGAATTTGAAGCAATAGGCGGTGGTTGGTGAAATTGAGTTGCGAGTTTGAGTTTAATAAAAGAAAGATATACCTGCTGATATTTATCTATCAATATATTTGTTTATTTATTCATTCTTTTTATTTTTACCTTGATTGACCATCCTTAGAGTCACTATCATTATCAGTGTCATTATTATTAGCTAGGTTTTGGCTGCTGCTCCATTATTTTGTTGGGTCAATCAATTTAATATTATATAGCAAACAAAACACCTCAAACATAAAAGAAAATTTAATATTTTTCTTTTCTTACCCTTTAGGGTACACTTTCCCTTGAATATTTAATTGTAAGTTGTTTTGAACCAGACAGGATTTGTATAAGCAGCCACTCAAAGTCATTATGGCACTGAGTATTATGGTGCTGGTACCTTTGTGTTCAGAAATCTTTGCTATGAGGAGCCACATGGAAACTCAATTCTTCCAACTCTTTTCTTAAAATAAGTCACAATGGAACTTTTTTTCATACCCTGTAACATGATGTACTCATGACCTGGAGCCAACTCCTAGATTACATATTAAGTCTGCCAATGTTTTTTCCTCATTAAACGACAACAACTAAATATAAGTATGACATGACATATAGTGTTACTTTCCCAAGTGCCAGTTTGTTAAAAAGCTTAGCTAAAATATAAAACTTTTAAAATTTGAAATGTAAATGTAAAATATTTTAGTGCAACAGAATTATTTTACAAATTAAGAAAAATGTTATAAGCGTACAATGGTGTAGATGGAAAAACCAGATTAGTTTGTCTGTATTTCTCCAGGTTTATTTTACACATTCTGAGTTTAAGATAGTGATTTATCTAATTCTGATTATTTATTCAAGCACTTAACAAATATTTATTGAATTCCAACCATTCAACATATTTATATTATAGGATATATCACCAAAAACAATGCTGAGCTTGAATTGTGTGGAGGTCAGTTGACAAACTAAAAATTTGAACTGCCAAGTTCAGCAGTCCAATTAGAAAATGATGAGTGTCTGAACCTAGGTAAATCAATGAGGATGGAGTGGAGGACGGACATGTTTAGGAAGTAGAATTGACAGCATGCTGCATAAATTTGAGATCTGAGAGTTATCCTAGACTCTCTACTTCTCTCTCAGCTCTTGCATTCTATAATTCACCATAATAGATGTCATTTAGCTGGAGTAAAACTATGCCAGACTTTTCCTTCCCTCC
>NW_016809126.1:298800-321342 GCF_001698545.2 Rhinopithecus bieti | reverse complement strand
CTCCTCCTTTTCTCCTTCTCCTCCCTCCTTCCTCCTCTTCCCTCCTCCTTCCTCCTTCTTCCTCCTTCTTCCTCCTCCTTCCTTTTCTTCCTCTTCTTCTTTGGTTGTGAATTCATTTTGGAATCTTTAAGGTGCCCATAGGCATTAAGATGGAGCTATTCTGATATGGCCCCTATGACCTATGAATAGACCCATGTAAGAGGAGGGGAGATGCCCCCCTGATTTCCTTAGTTCTTAGGATAAATTGCAAATCTGAAGAGTAACATATATAGAGTTTGGGTAATGAATATTAGCTTCTTGGAAGTGTAAACTTCTCTTAACATATATGTGTCTTTTATTTACCTTTTAGACATTTAATTTTATTTTTTGCTCTTATTTTTAGTTGATGCAAAACAATTGTACATATTTATGGGGCTATGATACTTCAATACATGTATACCGTACGTAATAATCAAATATGGTAAGTGGCATACCCATCACCTCAAATATTTATCATTTCTTTGTACTGGAAACATTAAAAATCCTCTCTTCTAACTATTTGAAAATACACAGTAAGTTGTTAATTATAGTTACTCTGCAGTCTTACAGAACACTGTTATACACTGTTACAGAACTTACTCTTTTTATCTAGCTGTACTTTTGCATCCATTAACCGATTCCTTTCCCCTCCCCTCCTTTCCCAGTCTCTACCAAGCATTATTCCACTCTCTATTTGTCTTTCTGTGCCTGGCTTATTTCACTTAACATAATGTTCTCAGTAATGGTTAATATTGAGTGTCAGTTTGATTGGATTGAAGGATGCAAAGTGTTGTTCCTTGGTGTGTCTGTGAGGGTATGCCAAAGGAGGTTAACATTCATGTTAGTGGACTGGGAGAGGCAGATCCACCCTCAATGTGGGTGGGCACCATCTAATCAGCTGCCAATGGGGATAGAATAAAGCAGGCAGGAGAAGTTGGAAAGTGCAGACTTGCTGAGTCTTCTGGCCTTCATCTTTCTCCTGTGCTGCCCTCGAACGCCAAGTTCTTCAGCTTTTGGACTTTTGGCCTTATACCAGTGGTTTGCCAGGGGCTCTTGGGCCTTTGGGCACAGACTGAAAGCTGCACTGCTGGCTTCCTTACTTTGAGGTTTTCGGACTCAGACTAATCTCCCACTAACTTCCTTGTTCCTCAACTTGCAGATGGCCTATTGTGGGACTTCACCTTGTGATGGTGTGAGTCAGTACTCCTTAATAAACTCCCCTTCATATATACATCTATCCTATTCTGTTCCTCTAGGGAACCCTGACTAATACATCCTCCAGGCTCCTCCATGTTGCTGCAAAGACATTCAACTTCTGAACATACTTTTTGGAAAGAGAGAGAAAAACTGTGTAGACTCAGAATTTATTGGTGCAGATTTGACACCAGAGGAGAAGAGTGCTCAAGGAGTACATAAACTAGTAAGATGTGAAAAAGCATTAAGCGTAGAACTTTGGGAAATTCGATGCTTTTTTTCTTAAAACTTTTCATCATAGTTATTTTTTCAGTAAAGAAAATTTGAGATAGGAAAAGATAGAAAAAATTACTTATATATCTAAACATAACCATTATTAAAATGCTTTTGTATGGATCCTTCTAGCATTTTTTCCTCCACATAAAGTTTTTAAAAAGTTCTAACTCCATTTGAAATGGAGTGGACAATAACATATTAGGGACAGGTGGAAGAGGAACCTCTGAAGAGAATTGGAAGGAGGCCTGAGCAGAAGCCGTTAGAGAATTGGCAGAGAACATTGCTGTAGAAGCTTAGAAAGCTTCTACATGCAATGTTAATACCATCTGCATGACTGTGATTGAAAGCCCTTTGGCCGGGTGTGGTGGCTCACGCCTGTAATCCCAGCACTTTGGGAGGCCGAGGCGGGTGGATCACAAGGTCAGAAGATTGAGACCATTTTGGCTAACACGGTGAAACCCTGTCTCTACCAAAAATACAAAAAATTAGCCGGGCGTGGTGGCGGGCGCCTGTTGTCCCAGCTACTCTGGAGGCTGAGGCAGGAGAATGGCGTGAACCCTGGAGGCGGAGCTTGCAGTGAGCCGAGATGGCGTCACTGCACTCCAGCCAGGGCAACAGAGCGAGACTCTGTTTAAAAAAAAAAAAACAACCCTTTTACTTGATAACTGGGGGTCTTCACTGATCTTAGGTAAAACAATTTTATGGAAAAGATGATTGACTCAGTTTAATTTTAGAGTCACTTAAAACTGTAGGCCATTTTTAAGCTATGCTTTAAGCATAAATAACACAAATAATTGAAACTACTAATGGCCTGCTTAAGAACCCATATCAACAAAGACTATAAAGAAGATGAAAATATTACAAATCTTTGCTAGAAAAATCAGGAAAAAACCCAAATAACCCACAATATCAGCTAATAATTCTTCTCATTAGCTCAGTTTTCTGGGTGATATTTTAAGTCTCTGTATATGTTCTCAGGGGAGAACATTATTTTGAGGATCCTTCGTTACATAAACAAAAACATGAATAGTGTTTTTCATGTAAATTCAAGCTGTCAGATTAAAAAAATAATGTGGGCCAGCCTCAGTGGCTCAAGCCTGTAATCCCAGCACTTTGGAGGTTGGGGTGGGAGGATTTCCTGAGGCCAGAAGTTTGAGGCTATCCTGGGCAACATAGTGAGAGCCCATCTCTACAAAAATTTATTTAAAAAAATTAGCCAGATGTGGTGGCATGTGGCTGTATTCCCAGCTACTCTGGAAGCTGAGGCGAGAGGATTGCTTGAGCCTAGGAATTTGAGGTTACAGTGAGCTAAGATTGTGCCACTGCGCTCTAGGCTGGGTGACAGAGCAAGACTCTGTCTCTAACAAGAAAAAAAGTGAAAAAATTTATGAGCACACAGGAATTTCTTTACAAGGCATAGCATGATGGGGATTTCGATTCTATTCCCCAAAATGTAAATTACTTTATTAATTTACATAATACATCCTCATCTCTTTGGATTAGGAAGCCCTTGATAATAAGCTAAGGAACTCAAAAAATAGCATTTTATTACCTCCTTCACTCCTCCTTGAAGATGTACTAATTGCTTCTTGTTAAAAAGCCAATGTGGCTTTTTAAAGTGAATACGTTTTCCTCATATCTCATATTTTCTTTTCATTTGCATTGTGCAGATCTATCCCCTTGGCCAGCACCACCTGCATACTGGGGAATATTGCTACCTCTGCATGACTATTATCCCCAACATTTTTCTCAGGACAGTTTGACAGGTTATTAGTCATGCATGACTCATGAGCAAATGAAAATCCAAAAGATATTTGCTTTCAAGTTCTCCCAAAATAACATTTTCTTGGTACATAAGTTTTTCTAACTGTTGTTTGTGCATTTTCTTGCATATTTTGGAAATATTTCAGTGATTCAAAGGAAAATTGGAAAATATATTGTTTCTCAGATCCAGGCATGTGAGTCTAAGATGTTTGGAGTTTTTAATTGGTTAGAATGAAGGAAAAAAATTAGATATGTAGTATGAACTTGTCTATTTGTGAAACAAATGCATTTTGCTTTAATTCAATATTCATCCTTTTGGTATTTATTTTTAGGAAGTAATGAATGTTGGAAAAATATTAAAAATTATGTACACTCATCACTAAGGCAGTGCTCTGTGGACCTCTCAGATGAGGAAGGCCATGTCAGTATGTTTTTGCAATGCATCCATTGTGTCTAGCTCAAAGAACAAAAGTAAAATGTTTAAATAGTGTTTTTGCCTGCAAGGACATTCAATCTTTAAAGAGTACTAATGTGCTTTCACTTAAGAGTTTTAAGTGTTTGTTATTTTACTAAAACAAAATTAACCTTAGAAGTAAATCCTCTAGACACTGAGAGAAGAAATATGAGTGTAGATTGAAGTGTTTCTCACACTTCATTAAGACAGCTGATCTTGACTGGGATCTGGATTCTAGAAAGATAAGTAGAAAGATTGAGTTGGTGAATGGTGAGATGGGGCACATGGGATTTACAACAGGACCTGATGCTTTCACACTTGGCTTCAAAAAAGGGCAGTTGAAAAATTTCCTGTCAAATTAAGATATGGAAAGCATATTTTCACTTCATCTAAAGCCCTGCTTGTGGGTATTTTTCCAAAAAAGTGGTGAGATTTTGACCCTGAAATTGAAGCCACCTTATATATTAAGAGAATAGTATAAAAGAGGTGCATATTCATTCCATGAAAACTGCTTTTGCTCATCAAGTATGTACCATTTTTCACAAGTAATGCTAATGTCTGTTACAAACAAAAACCAAAAGTGAGCAGAAGTAGATATTCTTATATCAGATAAAACAGACTTAAAAGCAACAGCAGTAAAATAAGACAAAGATTTGGTCATAATATAATGACAAAATGATCAGTCCAATATGAAGGTATTACCCTAATTATATGTACTTAACACTGGAGCTCCAAGACTCATCAAACAATTACTACTAGACCCTAGAAATGAGATAAACAGCAACACAATAGTAGTAGAGGACTTTAACACTCTACTGACAGCACTAGACAGACCACTGAGATGGAAAGTCAACAAAGAAACAATGGACTTAAACTGCAATCTAGAACAAATCGACATAACAGATATTTAATCAACATTTTACCTAAGAACTGCAGAATATACATTCTTCTCCTCAGCATATGAAACATTATCCAAGATAGGCCGTATGATAGGCCACAAAACAAGTCTCAATACATTTAAAAGAATTAAAATTATATCAACTATCTTCTCAGACCACAGTGGTACAAAACTAGAAATCAGTTCCACAAGGAACCCTTAAAACTCTACAAATACATTGAAATTAAATAATCTGCTCCTAAGTGATTTTTGGATTTACAATGAAATCAAGATGGAAATTAAAAAAAAAATTTTAAATGAATGATAATCGTGACACAAGTTATCAAAATCTCTGGAATACAGCCAAAGCAGTGCTAAGAGGACTTAGCACTAAATTTATAGCACTAAATGCCTACATAGAAAGTCTGAAAGCCAATAATGAATGAGTTCTGAAATTGAGGCAGTAATAAATAGCCTACCAACAACAACAACAACAAAAAGCCCACGACCAGAGAAATTCACAACTATACAACTAGATTCTAACAGATGTACAAAAAATAACTCATACCATTTCTACTGAAATTATTCCTAAAAATTGATGAGAGACTCCTCCCTAACTCATTCTATAAGGCCAGCATTATCCTGATACCAAACCCTTGCAGAGGTACAACAAAAAAAGGCCAATATCCTTGATAAACATTGATGCAAAAATTCTCAACAAAATACTGGCAAACTGAAATCAGCAGCAGCACATCAAAAAGCTTAACCACCATGATCAAGTAGGCTTCATCCCCAGGATGCGAAGTTGATTCATCATAATCAAATCAATAAATGTGATTCATCACATGAGAACTAAAGACATAAACCATATTATCTCAATAAATGCAGAAAAGACTTGATAATTTCAACATCCATTCATATTAAAGACTCTCAATAAATTAGGTATTAAAGGAACATACCTCAAAATAATAAGAGCCATCTATGACAAACGCACAGCTGACATTATACATACTAAATGGGCAAAAAAGCTGGAAGCATTCTTCTTGAAAACCAGCACAAGATTAGGATGCCCTCTCTTACCACTCCTATTCAACATAGTGTTGGAAGTTCTGGCCAGGACAATAAAGCAAGAGAAAGAAAGAAAGAAAGTGCATTCAAATAGGAAGAAAAGAAGTCTAACTATTCTTATTTGCAGATGACATGGTCCTATATCTGGAAAACCCCATAGTCTCAGCCCAAAAGCTTCTTACGCTGATAAGCAACTTCAGCAAAGTCTCAGGATACAAAATCATTGTGCAAAATTTATGCATTTCTATACACCAGTGAGAGTCAAACCGAGAGCAAAATCAGGAACAAACTCCTATTCACAATTGCCACAAAAAGATTAAAATGCCTGGGAATACAGCCAACTAGGGAAGTGAAAGATCTCTACAAGGAGAACTGCACACCACTGCTCAAAGAAATCAGAGATGGGCTGGGCACGGTGGCTCATGCCTATAATCCCAGCACTTTGGGAGGCCAAGGTGAGCTGATTACCTGAGGTCAGAAGTTTGAGACCAGCCTGGCCAACATGGCAAAACCCCATCTCTGCTGAAAGTACAAAAATTAGCCAGGGGTGGTGGTGCACACCTGTAATCCAAGCTACTTGGGAGGCTGAGGCAGAAGAATTGCTTGAATCCAGGAGGCAGAAGTTGCAATGAGCCAGGAGATGGTGCCACTGCTCTCCAGCCTAGGCAACAGAGTGAGACTCTGTCAAAAAAAAAAAAAAAAAAAAAAAAAAAAGAGAGAGAAATTAAAGATGACACAAACAAATGGAAAAACATTCCATGCTCATGGATAGGAAGAATCAATATCATTAAAGGGCCATACACTGAATTAGAGAAAACTAAAAATCTGTATGGAACCAAAAAAAGAGCCTGAATAGACAAGGCAATCGTAAACAAAAAGAACAGAGCTGGAGGCATCACACTACCCGACTTCAAACTATACTACGAGGTTATAGTAACCGAAACAACAGGGAACTGGTACAAGAATGGACATATAGACCAAAAGAACAGAATAGAGAACCCAGAAATAAGACCACAGACCTACAGCTATCTGATCTTTGACAAACCTGACAACCAACAAACAATGGGAAAAGGCTCCCTATTTAATAAATGTTGCTGGGATAACTGGCTAGCCATATGCAGAAGATTGAAACTGGTCTTCATTCTTTACACCACATGTAAAAATTAACTTAAGATGTATTAAAGACTTAAATGTAAAATCCAAAACTATAAAAACCCTGGAAGACAACCCAGGCAATACCATTCAGGACATAGGAACCGGCAAAGATTTCATGATGGAGACACCAAAAGCAATCGCAACAAAAGCAAAAATTGACAGATGGGATCTAATTAAACTAAAGAGCTCTGCACAACAAAAGAAACTATTAACAGAAGTAAACAGACAACCTACAGAATGGGAGAAAATTCTGGCAAACTGTGCATCCAACAAAGATCTAGCATCCATCATCTTTAAGGAACTTAAACAAACTTAAAAAAATGTTAAAAAGTGGGCAAAGGACATGAACAGATACTTTTCAAAAGAAGACATACGTGCAGCCAACAATCACATGATTGTTAAAAAAAGAAAATCAAAACCACGATGAGATACCATCTCACACCAGTCAGAACGGAGATTATTTAACAGCAACAACAGGTGCTGGCAAGGCTGTGGAGAAATAGGAACACTTTTATACTGGTGGTGGGAATGTAAATTAGTTCAACCATTGTGGAAGACAGTGTGGCAATTCCTCAAGGACCTAGAACCAGAAATACCATTTGACCCAGCAATCCCATTACTGAGTATATACCCAAAGGAATATAAATCATTCTATTACAAACAAACATACATGTGTATATTCATTGCAGCATTTTTCACAATAGTCAAGATATGGAATCAGTTCAAATGCCCATCAATGATAGACTGGATAAAAAAAATGTATATACCATAGAATACCATGGAGCCAATACCACAGAGCCAATATACCCAAAGGAATATAAATCATTCTATTACAAACAAACATACATGTGTATATTCATTGCAGCATTTTTCACAATAGTCAAGATATGGAATCAGTTCAAATGCCCATCAATGATAGACTGGATAAAAAAAATGTATATACCATAGAATACCATGGAGCCAACAGAGGAATGAGATCATGTCCTTTGCAGGGATGTGGATGGAGATGGAGGCCATTAGCCTTAGCAAAGTAACACAGGAACAGAAAACTAAATACTGCATAGTCCCCCTTTTAAGTGGGAGCTAAATGGTGAGAATACATGGACACGTTGGAGGGAACAACACCCACTGGGACCTTTTGGAGAATGGAGGGCGGGAGAATGGAGAGGATCAAGAGAAACAAGTAATGGATACCAGGCTTAATTCCTGGGCGATGAAATAATTTGTACAACAAACCCCCATGACACAAGTTTACTTATATTACAAACCTCCACTTGCACCCCTGAACTTAAAAGTTAAAAAAGTCTGAAAGATCACAAATTGACAAGCTACTGTTACTTCTCAAGGAACCAGAGAAACAAGAACAAAGTAAACCCAAAGGTAGTAGAAGAGAAGAAATAACAAAGATTGGAGCAGAACTAAATGAAATTAATACAAATGAATAATGCAAAAGATTTCATTAATAATGAAACAAAAAAGTGGTTATTTAGAAAGATAAACAAAACTGATAGGCCATTAGCTATATTAGCCAAGAAAAGAAGAGAGAAGATACAAATAAGTTCATTTAGAAATGAAACTGGAGACATTATAACCGACAACCAGAGAAATACAAAAGATCATTTATTTAAGACTACCATGAACACCTATATATATTATATACAAACCAGAAATGGATAAATTTCTGGAGACATACCACCCTCCTAGGTTAAATCAGGAAGAAGTAGAAACCCTGAACAGACCAGTAACAAGCAGCAAGATTAAATCAGTAATTTAAAAAAATGCCAACAATAACAAAAAGTCCAGGACCTGATGGATTCACAGCTGAATTCCACCAGACATTCAAGGAAGAATTGGTATCAGTTCTACTGAAACCATTCCAGAAGACTGAAAAAAAGGAAATTCTTTGTAAATCATTCTACAAGGTCACTATCATCCTGATAACAAAACCAGGAAGAGATGCAACAAAGAAAGAAAAGTACAGACCAATATTCCTGATGAACAAAGATACAGAAATCCTTGACAAAATACTAGCTAACCTAATCCAACAGTATATCACAAAGATAATACCCCATGATCAAGTGGGTTTCAACCCAGGGATGCAGGGATGGTTTAACATATGAAGTCAACAAATGTGATACATCACATAAACAGAATTAAAAACAACCATATGATCATCTGAATAGATGCAGAAAAAGCATTGAATAAAATCTAGCATTTCTTTATGATAAAAACCCTAAACAAAGTAGACATAGAAGGGACTTACCTGGCCGGGCGCGGTGGCTCAAGCCTGTAATCCCAGCACTTTGGGAGGCCGAGATGGGCGGATCACGAGGTCAGGAGATCGAGACCATCCTGGCTAACATGGTGAAAGCCCGTCTCTACTAAAATATACAAAAAACTAGCCGGGCGAGGTGGTGGGCGCCTGTAGTCCCAGCTACTCAGGAGGCTGAGGCAGGAGAATGGCGTGAACCCGGGAGGCGGAGCTTGCAGTGAGCTGAGATCCGGCCACTGCACTCCAGGGTGGGCAACAGAGCGAGACTCCGTCTCAAAAAAAAAAAAAAAAAAAAAAGGGACTTACCTTAAAGTAAGAAAAGCCATATATGAGAAACCCACAGCCAATATCATACTGAATGGAGAAAAGTTGAAAGTGTTCCCCCTGAGAACTGGAACAAGACAAAGATGACCACTTTCACCACTTCTATTCAACATGGTACTGGAAGTCCTATCCAGAGCAATCAGGCAAAAGAAATAAATAAAGGTATCCAAGTTTAAAAAAGAGGAAATTGAACTGTTGCTGTTTGCTGATGATATAATTGAATACCTAGAAGACCCTAAAGACTCCTCCAAAAGACTCCTCGATTTGATAAACAAATTCAGTAAAGTCTCGGGTTACAAAATCAATGTACACAAATCAGTAGCACTGCTATATACTAACATCAGCCAAGCTGAGAATCATATCATGAACTCAATCCCTTTTACAACAGCTGCCAAAAAAAAAAAAAAAAAAAAGTCCTAGGAACATACCTAAACAAGAAGGTGGAAGATCTCTACAAGGAGAATTACCAAACATGGGTGGAAAAAAGTCATAGAAGATACAAACAAATGGAAGCACATCCCATGCTAATGGATTAGAAGAATCAATATTGTGCAAATGACCAAACTTTCCAAAGCAACCTACAAATTCAATGTAATTACTATCAAAATACCAACACATTTTTCACAGAATTAGAAAAAACAATTCTAAAAATTATATGTAATCAAAAAAGAGCCCTAACAGCCAAAGCAATCCTAAGTTAAAACAAAACAAAACAAAAAAACCTGGAGGCATCACATTACCAGACTTCAAATTATACTACAAGGCCATAGTTACCAAAACAGCATGGTACTGGTATAAAAGTAGGCACATAGACCAATGGAACAGCTTAGAGAACCCAGAAATAAAGCAATATACATGCAGCCAACTGTTCTTTGACAAAGCATACAGAAGCATAAATTGGGGAAATGGTACCCATTAATAAATGGTGCTGGGAAAACTAGCCACGTATAAAAGAATGAAACGGGATCCCCATCTCTCATCTTACACAAAAATCAACTCAAGGTGGATCAAAGACTTAAGACTGGAAACCACAAAAAATTCAGAAGATAACTTTGGACTTTGGCCTAGGCAAATAATTCATGATTAAAACCCCCAAAGCAAATGGAACAAAACAAAATAAATAAATGAGAACTAATTAAATTAAAAAGCTTCTGCACAGCAAAAGAAATAATTATCAGAGTAAACAGACAGCTCACAGAATGGAAGAAACTATGCATATGACAAAGGACTAGTGCATTACTCTGTTTTCACACTGTTAATAAAGGCATACCTGAGACTGGATAATTTATAAAGGATAGAAGTTTAATGGAATTACAGTTCCACATGTCTGGGGAGGCCTTGCAATCACAAAAGAAGGCAAGGAGGAACAAAGTCAAGTTTTACATGGATGGTGGCAGGCAAGAGAATAGGACTTGTGTAGGGAAACTCCCGTTTATAAAACCATTAGATCTTGTGATACTTATTCACTATCACAAAAACAGCATAGCAAAGACCTGCCCCCATGATTCAATTACCTCCCACCAAGTGCCTCCCACAACATGTGGAAATTCAAGATGAGATTTGGTTAGGGACAGAGCCAAACTATATCATTCCAACCCTGGCCCCTCCCAAATCTCATGTCCTCACACTTCAAAACTAATCATGCCTTCCCAACAGTCCCCCAAAGTCTTAACTCATTTCAGCATTAACCCAAAAGTCCCCAGTTCAAAATCTTACCTGAGACAAGACAAGTCCCTTCTGCCTATGAGCCTGTAAAATCAGAAGCAAGTTAGTTACCTTCTAGATACAGTGGGCGTGCAGGCATTGGATAAATACACCCATTCCAAATGGGAGAAACTGGCCAAAACAAAGGGGTTAAAGGGTCCATGTAAATCTGAAATTCAGTGGGACAGTCAAATCTTAAAGCTCCAAAATAATCTCTTTGACTCCATGTCTCACATCCAGGTCATGCTGATGCAAGAGGTGGGTTCCCATGGTCTCGGGCAGCTCCGACCCTATGACTTTGCAGGGTACAGCCTCCCTCCCAGCTGCTTTCATGGGCTTCTGTTGAGCATCTGGGGCTCTTCCAGGCACACAGTGCAAGCTGTCAGTGGATCTACCATTCTGGGGTCTGGAGGACAGTGGTCCTCTTCTCACACCTCCACTAGGCGGTGCCCCAGCGGGGACTCTGTGTGGGGGCTTTAATCCCACATTTCCCTTCTGCACTGCCCTTGCGGAGGTTCTTCATTAGGGCGCTATTCCCACAGCAAACTTCTGCCTGCTCATCCAGATGTTTCCATACATCCTCTGAAATCCAGGCAGAGGTTCCCAATCCTCAATTCTTGACTTCTGTGTACCTACAGACCCAACACCATGTGGAAGCTGCCTAGGGTTGGGGCTTTCATTCTCTGAAGCCATTGCCTGAGCTTTACCTTGGCTCCTTTCAGCCATGGCTAGAGTGGCTGGGATGTTGGGCACCAAGTCCCTAGGCTGCACACAGTAGGGGGGCCTTGGGCCTGGCCCACAAAACCATGTTTTCCTCCTAGGCCTCCAGGCCTATGATGAGAGGGGCTGCCACTAAGGTCTCTGACATGCCCTAGAAACATTTTCCCCATTGTCTTGGTGTTTAACATTCAGCTCCTTGTTACTTATGCAAATTTCTGCAGCAGGCTTGAATTTCTCCTCAGAAAATAGGATTTTCTTTTCTATCACATTGTCAGGCTGCAAATTTTCTGAACTTTTGTGCTCGGTTTCCCTTTTAAAACTGAACGTCTTTAACATCACCCAAGTCACCTCTTGAATGCTTTGTTGCTTAGAAATTTCTTCTGCTGGATAACCTAAATTATCTTTTTCAAGTTCAAAGTTCTGCAAATCTCTAGGGCAGGGGCAAAATGCCACCAGTCTCTTTGCTAAAACATAGCAAGAGTCATCTTCTCCAGTTTCCAACAGGTTCCTCATGTCCATCTGAGACCACCTAAGCCTGGATTTCATTGTTTATTTCATTATCAGCATGTTGGTCAAAGTCATTCAACAAGTCTCTAGGAAGTTCCAAACTTCCCCACATTTTTCTGTCTTCTTCTGAGGCCTTCAAACTGTTCCAACCTCTGCCTGTTACTTAATTCCAAAGTTGCTTCCACATTTTCAGATATCTGTTTAGCAGTGCCCCACCCTACTAGTACCAATTTACTGTATTAGTCTGTTTTCACACTGCTAATAAAGACATGCTGGAGACTGGGTAATTTATAAAGGCTAGAGTTTAATAGACTCACAGTTCCACATGAGTGGGGAGGCCTCACAATCATTACAGAAGGCAAGGAGGAGCAAAGTCATGTCTTACATGGATAGCAGCA
Source organism: Rhinopithecus bieti (assembly GCF_001698545.2). NCBI lineage: Eukaryota > Metazoa > Chordata > Mammalia > Primates > Cercopithecidae > Rhinopithecus > Rhinopithecus bieti. Next base: position 308,611 of record NW_016809126.1, on the reverse strand, counting down.
GCCAAGAGAAGAGAACTTGTGCATGGAGATTCCCCTTTTTAAAACCATCAGATCTCATGAGACTTATTCACTATTACAAGAACAGCATGGGAAAGACCTGCCCCCATGATTTAATTACCTCCCACCAATCCCTCCCATGACACGTGGGAATTATGGGAGCTACAATTCAAGATAAGATTTGGGTGGGGACACAGCCAAACCATATCAACTAGTATCCAGAATCTACAAGGAACTCAAGAAAAAAAAAAATCACATCAAAAGTGAACAAGTTACATGAATAGACATTTCTCAAAAGATATACAAATGGCCAAAAATCATGTGAAAAAAATGCTCAACATCACTCATTATTGAGGAAATGCAGATAAAAACCATAATGAGATACCAGCTTACTCCTGCAAGAATGGTGATTATTAAAAGGTCAAAATCAATAGATGTCACTCTCTCAGAGTAAAGAAGTGGCTATGCAAAGGGCATTCCTTGAAAACATTGTAAGGCAAATGAACAACTGCTGCCTGGGACAAAAGATTACAGTTAACAGCCTGGGATGAAAAGCCAGAGGGAGAGTTTCTCTGGTAAATTAGGGAATTGAAAGGTGCCTACCTATACTGGGAAATTTAGAATGCCACGTGTATGCCCAGGGCAGGATGCATGCTAGGAAAGGACCAGAGAAGACCCAGAGTTTTCACCTTTGGCTGACCTTTAGGCTCAGTACAAGCACAAAGTTCAGGTTAACACGGAATTGTAAACAGCCTAAGTATTGAAAGAGCTCCTCAATCTCAAGACAGTTTGCAAAGACTGGGAAAATTTGTTTTTTTCTGTTCTTGGCTCCAGGCATTGAAAGCAATGTCTGTCAACACTAGCCAACCACAAGCTAAAGGAACAAAGAACTCAGAGCATACACTCCCAAAATACAGACTTTACAAAAATAGTTTAGAAAAGTAAACAAACCACTACAATCCACAGCAAGCTGAAACAGAATAAAAAACAATGATAAGGGGGAAGAATCTGATTTCCAGAGCTACCATATTATATTAAATATGTCCAGTTTTCAGCAAAAATTATGAAGTATGTAAGAAACAAGAATGTATGACCTATTTATAGATTAACAGAAACTGTGTACTTTTAAGTGGCTAATTTTTTTTCTTCAACTTTTAAGTTCTGGGGTACATGCGCAGGATGTGCAGGTTTGTTATGTAGGTAAATGTGTGCCATGGTGGTTTGCTGCACTGATCATCCCATCACCCAGGTATTAAGCCCAGGATCCATTAGCTATTCTTCCTGATTTTCTCCCTCCCTGTGCCCACTCCGCCTCAACAGGCCTCAGTGTGTGTTGCTCCCCACCATGTGTTCATGTGTTCTCATTGATTTTCTGTTCCTGTGTTAATTTGCTGAGGGTGACAGCTTCTAACTCCATCCATGTCTCTGCAAAGGACATGATCTTGTTCTTTTCCATGGCTGCATAGTATTCCCTGGTGTGTATGTACCACATTTTCTTTATAAAGCCTATCATTGATGAGCATTAAATTGTTAATTTTATGTTATGTGAATTTCACCTCCATTAAAAAATCATTGGATCCTAAATTTCAACACCTCCTCCCCCCAAAAAAAAGTACCAGAAAATTTTATTTGAGTGATCTTGATTAGCAGTAGAATTAAAATTAAGCTACCCTGGTAAAGTACACATATTAGGTAAAGGGTACATGGGAACTGTCTGTTATTATTTCTCTTCTTTATTGATACCTAATAAAGGTACATATTTATAGGGTACAGGTGATATTTTGATGCATGCAATGCGTAGTCATCAAATCTGGGTATTTAGGATATCCATCACCTCAAAGTCATCATTTCTTTGTATTTGGAACATTTCAAATCTCTTCCAGCTATTTTGAAATATACCATAAATTGTTGTTAACTATATCATCCTACTCTGTTATCAGACACTAGAACTTCCTTCTAGCTAACTGTATGTTTGTACCCATTAACCAACCTCCTCACTGAATCTATAATTATCTAGAAATAAAAACGTTTAATTAAAATATATCAGGAGTTTATTGAAAAGCTGAGAGGTGGCTTAAATTTTGGGATATACTTAGACACTTAGGATTTAATATACTTACCTGTTTTCTACTTATTTAGTATACATATAGCACTTAATATGTATTAGACACAGTCCTAAGTGCTTTACAAAAATTAACTCAGTAAATGAATCATTTTACCAGCCAGTTCCTGGAGCAGTGTCTCTAGTAGTTGGAATACATGTGGCACTTAGCAAACACTAAGTAGATATTGTTTAATGATTAGATGGTAATATTTTCCAAGTTACTTTTACTGCCTTCATGTCCCAGTTTCTGCTTCTGGATTCTTTCTTCATTACTGGTTTCAGCTATCTAAATATCTCTAGATTTTAAGATATTTCATGTCTTTGTTTGGGCTCCCCTGAAAGCAGAGCATAGGATTAGAAGTTGGAAAGTTGGGAACATATGCTTTCATTAGGAGGGGAACCCAGGAACCAGTAGTGAAGAAGCTTAGAATGAGATAGGGAAAGAGAAGAAGCCAATATTAGGATGTGTCATTAGAATTGCAGTTTTGCAAGATCCTCTGTGAAGCACACAGAGTGCCTATCAGGACTGTTTGTCTAAAAGACTAGGGGTTGGGGCATTTATCTGTCAGTTCCTATCCCTGCTGATTGAGTGTGTCTCTGTACCTTTAACTCCCTCATGCTCCTAGTCTGTGCTTTTGCAGGATTGAGCAAGTTCCTTGGCCATGGAAAAAGGCCTTAATGTAGAAAAGCAGAGACAAAAATGCACAAGCTTAAGATGGGATGTTGGCATTTTGCATAGACCAGTCCACTCCTACTGTAGCTGGGATCAGAGATGGGCTGGGGATGAAAAGTGGAAGAGCAAAAAGTATCTGCCATAACTGATGAATTGAATTTTTAATTTAGTAAATGATTTTTAAATGATCAAAGGAAATGCCATAAATTAAATGCACAATATAGCTATTACAAATGGAGGCATTAAAGAGCTACACATCAGTGTTCATTTTCAGAAAAGAGATCATAGCCTCAATGGGTTGTGGAAATATTTATGATGATAGACACAATCTGTACAAACTCTCTACTCTTAGGTCATAAAAACCTCGTGCTGCTTGCTGTCCTGCCACCCACTCCCTCATACTCAAGCTTTTCAGTTTATGGTTCACTCTTCTCAAGTGTCTGTGTTTACCGAACAGCAATTCAAACATTTCCATAAATGGTTTTTGCTTCTCTGCTTTTGTTTCATCATCCTCAGTGGTGAGTACTGCAATTGCCTAAAGTTTAACGGGAATGGTTTTGACTGGTTTATACTCTATATCATCAGCAGGTCTGTGACCCACCTGGTGTTTGTAATACAGCAGTTTCTCAGAAATCAGTCATAGGATATGTAGTTACTAAAAGAAAATGAACACACATCTTTATCAAGGAGCATCAATGCAAATGTAAAGCTGTATTTATTTTTAAAACATACACCATATTTCATTTATTTTAAATCACAGAGTACTGTTCTCTAAATGCAATGAGTAGAAGGCGATAAATTCACCCATAGACAAGTCCCTGAGGATGTCTCTCATCTTTTTTACTAATCTCCCAAATGTCAGAGGGGTAACATGATTGGAAATATGGAGGAAGAGGTAATGGCATGTCATTTGGGGGAAAGTGTCTCATGGATTATAGCAACGGGTGAGTGAGTTATCGTAGTTGAAGATAGTAATTATGGTCATTTGGGGAGAGGATCTAGCCATTCTGAGAGTAAAGTAATTTGGCATATGGCATGTTTACAGGTGTTGGGGCTTTATCTGCTGAGTTGGGTAGAGGATTTAGGCATTCGGGTATCTCCTTGTTTTGAGAGCCTCTGCAGATTTAGTACCTGTGGGCTGCAGACACTGGAAGAGTGGCTGGAGGTGGGGAGATGTCTTGTTTCCAGAAGTCAGAATAGGTTTGGTTTGTGGTATTCCAAGTGGAGCAGGCCCTCTAGGGATATTGTGAGAGCAGCATACCACTTAATATGACTCTAAGGGAATTCAGAGCATTTTATTGACTAGTTATAAGAAAACTTGGCCATAGGGACACAGAAACATTGCACTGCATCCTTACAGGATAAAGGAAAAGAGATAACCAATTGGCAATGTCTGCTTTCATCAACCAAGATGGCAGAATCATATAGTGCTTCTTAAATTTGAAATGTCAGTCCCAGCTTGTCTCAGGAGATGGCTGAAACCAGTGAGTCTCACCCTGATTAACTCAGATTACAGTTGGCCCGTCCTCATCCCTCGGCTCCTCTCTGTTGCTTCTTTGCTTAAAGTAAGGTTTGGTGATTTCACCTGTGACCTGAAATGGTCAACATTTCTCATATTTTAGAGACCAGGGGCCCTAGTTTGTTGTGTGTGTGTGTGTGTGTGTGTGTGTGTGTGTGTGTTTAATAAAAATAACATCCCATAGTATCATCTTCTAGATCGAATTTTTTACCCTAATACACATACTTCACTGCTTTTATTCTCTGTAAAATTTTGCATTCAAGCACGAAAGTGACCCAGGTGTGAGAATATTATTTTCTAGAAAGGAGTAACAAGTAACTATTTTTCAGGTGCTTAGATTTACTTTCTCCCAATTCAACCCTGTCCCATTAAGAATGCCATCTAGGATAGTTTGTCTTTCAGAGGCACTATTCATGGATGAAACTCCTTCAGAAGTGGAAACATAATAGTCTGTCATTTTGGGAGATTGCCTGGCCATTTGGGCCTATCTCACCCTGTAGACATGTCTTTTGGTAATTAATCTTCATTGTAACAGCCAAAAGGCACGAATATTTCCATAAAGTATTTCAGTACATAGTGAACAGTGACATTCTTCTTTTGAAGAACTTAGTGTATTTTTTAGTTCACTTTTAACTAAGATGTTGAAGAAAATGTGCAGTACATGGTAAATTATCTATCCTAGACTGGATCACTAAAATATACTTCTATGTATTTCTCCATCTTGACACTATATTTTTATTACACATATAATAATTATGGCAGCAATAGTAGTTAATACTTATTGAGTGCTTATTCCTTTTCAGGTTCTATGTTGAATACCTCCTTACAGTATCTCATGTAATTATCAAAATACTCCTATGAGTTAGATGATGATTATTCCTGTCTTTAACCTAAGATTTGCTTTCTTTCCTATTGTCACTCAGCTAGTAAGATGGTAGAATTTGAACTCAGCTTTGACTCTAAAGCCAGTTTTTACATACTAGGGAAGGAATACATTATAGCATGGTGATTAATTAAATCCACACAAGAAAACATTGATTGCAGGCCTATCATATGTTTTCACTGTGTGAGATGCTAGTTAGCTGAGAAAAAATACAGGGAATATGTTAGATTGCTGGGACTGCCATAACACAGTGCAACAGATGGGGTGGCTTAAACAACAGAAATTTATTTTCTCACGGTCCTGGAGGTGAGAAGTCTAAGATCAAGGTATCAGCAGGATTGGTTTCTTCTGAGGGCTGTGAGGGAAGGATCTGTTCTAGGCCTCCCTCCTTGGCTTGTAGATAACTGCCTTCTGCCTTGTCTTCACATCATCTTCCCTCAGTACACATCTGTGTCGAAGTTTCCTCTTCTTGTAAAGACATCAGTCATATTGGTTTAGGGACCACCATAAAGACCTCATTTTACCTTGATTACCTTGGTACAAATCTGTCTCCAAATAGTCACATTCTGAGGTACTGGGAGTCGGGACTTCAACCTGAATTTTTGGGAGGACATGTTTCAGCTTATAATAGGCTTCCTACCTCAATGAGCTACAAGCCTATCAAGATATCTTGATATAAAAGAAAGTTGGATGGAATAATATTTGAATAGAGATAATGAAGTTGTGTCATGACTGTAGAGAAATGAGTGATTAATTTTCACTGGAGGTAACAGGAAAGACTTCAATGAGGCAAGCGACATTAAAGCTGGGCTCTGATTATTATGTAAAAATGGAAAAGTGTGAGAATGGAGAGGAGAAGACAGGATTTGCATGACCTCTGGTGTACAGAATGCTGTAGTGTGGGAGAAACAAAGGGATGAGGTGAGAGGTGACGTGATGTGCTGATAAAATGGCTCAGGAGAAAAAAGAGACCTGATCTGTGTCATTTGCCACGGCCTCTGCTCATGACTAATGAGTGCTCTTGGGAGAGTTAACTCCCCAACACATGCTTATATGTGAAGCGTGCTCCTGCTCTTGCCCACTGAATCCAAGAAGCCCTGGGCAGAAAGTAAAAAAGGGGCAAGAAGCTGTGAGTGCAAAGTGAGTCAAACCCATATGGAGAGTCCACTCCAGCTGTGCGTGGAGGGGGAGCTGAGGCACTAAATCGATATGTCAGGAATCTGACATACCAGGTGAGAGAGTACCATTTTAGACAGAGAGCAGGACATACAATAGCCTGTGATGGAAGAAAGCATGATATGTTTGGAAAAGAGGCCAATGCTGATAAAGCATAGAGAGCTGGGGAAAAGTGGCCAGATGCAACTAGGGTGTGGGAAAAGGACAAGCCATGTCCCCACATGCTTTTTGGTCATTCTAATGTTCTTGGTGTTCATTCTACAACCCAAAGGGCAACCACTGAATTGTTTCAAGTGTGTTATGAATGTATGCGTGAATGTATGCATGCACACGCACGTGGTATGGCAGGGACAAATTTACATTTGGCAAGATCACACTGACTGTCGTGTGAGAAAGTGGTTGAAAGGAAGCCAGATTTCTTGTCATAAGACCAACTGAGGATTGTTGCCATGGAGTAGGGTGGACGTAGTAGACATGGGTTAGAGAAGTATTTAGGCCATACTAGGTAGCGATAACTCAATGGGCCATGGGATCTAAGTACCATCCTCAGTAAAAGGCAGCAGGTTCCTTAGAGTAAAGGCTGTTCACAGGTCTGGAGAAGGGAAAGTAGAAGGAGAGACTGTCATATATTGTTGGGTCAGAAAGCAAATATGTGTTCAGCAAATGAGAGAAGTACATCAAAATGACTCAAGCCAATTTGGAGGAGTTCTCATTGGCTAAATGTGAGACAATCTGAGCGTCAAAACCATAATAATGGTAATGGATTAAAATACATCAAAGGCAGAAATAGAGTCTGTAACTACACAGTTATAAAATAAAGGTCAGTGTGTGGAGGGAGAAACTCTTCTTTACAGAATATATCAGCTAATAAGTGGAGAAAGTGTGAAATAATTAGACAATCATTATTTTGCAACACATATGTAATAATTCAAGGAAGATTTATCAATGGACACTAAATTCATTGGGTTAACAGAATAGTCTCAAAACATCGCTCTACAGGTTATTTAATTACAAAGAGAAAACAGTAACTTTATTGGAGTGATTTGATGACACTATCTTGACTGACGAAATTTAGCATCATTAACATTGGAACAAACTGACATTATGTACTTCTGGTGGTGATACATCTTCTGAGACACACAAAATCACCTAAGTAGTATTTTTGCCAAACATACCTAACCTGCATCTAAATGTAAAAATTTGTCTGCTATCAGAGAAATCAAGATTGAGATACAAGACAAATTGCCTGGACAAATGCTACTGTCACAAAGAACAAAAAAGAGCATGTGTTTGTGTGTGTGTGTGTATGTTCTCCATCAAAGGCTAAAAGGATGTGACAACCAAATGAAATGCATAATCCCTCGATTGAATCCTGGATAGGGGAAAAATGGCTATAAAGCACCTTTATCTAGATGAAAGTTATACAGGTGCTCATTGTATTGTACTTCAAGCAGAAATAACTTTCCAATATAAAATATATCATGTTATATATGCCATACATGCATATACTCATATATTATAGAATAATAATTATATCTTATAATCTGTATTCAGAAATAAATGTATTGTCAAAATTGTCCTAATTTGCAATAGATGTGTTTCATTATAAGATATAGTTTTCCTCAAAATTCTTTCCTATGATTTCCTTTTAAAATTTTGTTCCTCTTACCATTCAATTCTCTACATGTCTAAATTTTCATCACATCTTGAACACAGCTGTTTGCTTTGATTAATATCAAGCACTATGCCAGATGCTGAAGACCCAGAGATAAATAAGAAAAAAAGATTTTCTGCCCCAGAAGAACTGATACGCTACTAGAGAACAGAAAAAAAGATAAATTACAATCCAGTGTCTTAAGAACCTTAGCACGACTGGATTTACTTAAGCTGATTCATTATTGTGCACTGCAGTTTAAAATGATGCCTAGATGTAAGCAGCTAATGTGGGTTTTCTCAGCTTCCTTTTAAAAATACCCATCGAGTCACCATAAAGGAGGAAAACTGACAACATCACTTAAAGTTAAGACTTAGGGGAATGACAGATGAGAAGTCAAAATTTGTGATTCTGTTTCTGACCCCTTGAGAAGGGAGGCCTTCTCTTCAGCTGTGGGTTTGATGCTTAAACAAGATAGTGAATGTGAAAGCAACTAGTAAACTACAAGATAAAGAGATGAAGACCTGAAGGTAGTCTTTCCTGTCCAAAGTTGGAAACAGTACTACTACCATTTCTTGGGAGGAGCCTGAAGAAGTAAAAGAAGTGTTTAGTGGAATAGATATTCACAATAGTGGGTATGTCTGTGACTGTGAACTCCAAGACCTGTTTAATGAAGCAAGCCTTCCTATGCCTGGCTACAAGGTATATGAGAAAATTCTAGCAGTTGCTGACAAGAACCAACATGGAAAAATCAGTTTGAAGAATTTGTGTCACTGATGCAAGAATTAAAAAGGAAAGATATTAGCAAAACATCCTGAAAAATAATGAACATGAGGCAAATGATTACTGCTGTGAGAGGAACTTCATCTATTTCCAGTAAGGGCGCACAACATTCATATTCAGGGGGAAAAAGGGGGCTTTTGTTAACTGGATAAACAAAGCCCTGGAGAATGAACCTGACTGTAGTCTTGTAAATGAAGCATCTTATACCTATGAACTTCAATGATGGCAGTATCTTCAAGTTACTTGCAGATCTCATCCTTCTTTGCAAAATGATCAATTTATTTGAACCAGATACAACTGATGAAACAGCCATTAATAAAAAGCTCACCACTTTCACTCTTTCTGAAAATTTAAACCTAGTTGATATGATTTAGCTCTGTGTCCCCACCCAAATCTCACCATCAGTTATAGTTCCCATGATCCCCAAGTGTCATGGGAGAGACCTGGTGGGAGGTAATTTAATCATGAGGGCAGTTACCCTCATGATAGTGAGTTCTCAGGGGATCTGATGGTTTTATAAGGGGCTTTTCCCCCTTTTGATCTGCAGTTCTCCTTCCTGCCATCATGTGAAGAAGGATGTGTTTGCTTCTCCATCCACCATTCACCATGATTGTAAGTTTCCTGAAGCTTCCCCAGCCCTGTGGAATGGCAAGTCAATTAAAGCTCTTTCCTTTATAAATTACCCAGTCTTGGGCATTTCCTTAAGGCCATGTGAGAATAGACTAATACAATAAATTGGTAATTGGTAGTGGGACACTGCTGTAAAATTACCTGAAAATGTGGAAGTGACTTTGGAACTTGGTAACAGGCAGAGGTTGGAACAGTTTGGAGGGCTCAGAAGACAGGAAGATGTGGGAAAGTTTGGAACTTCCTAGAGACTTGTTAAATGGCTTTGATCAAAATGCTGATAGTGATATGGACAATGAAGTCCAGGCTGAGATGTTCTCAGATGGAGATAAGGGACTTGTTAGGAACTGGAATAAAGGTGACTCTCAGTATGTTTTAGTAAAGAGATTGGCTTT
>NW_016809126.1:273750-298624 GCF_001698545.2 Rhinopithecus bieti | reverse complement strand
TTTTTTTTTTTTTTTTTTTTTTTTTTTTTGCCTCTTTCTTTGCCCAAAGATCTCAAAGATCTGTGGAATTTTGAACTTGAGAAAGATGATTTTGGGTATCTGGCGGAAGAAATTTCTAAGCAGCAAAGTGTCCAAGAGGTGACTTGTATGCTGTTGAAAGCATTCAGTTTTATGTACTCACAAAGGTATGGTTTGGAATTGAACTTATGTTTAAAAGGGAAGCAAAGTTAGGAAAATTTGCAGCCTGACAATGTGATAGAAGAGAAAAACCCATTTTCTGAGGAGAAATTCAAGCAGTCTGCAGAAATTTGTATAAGTATCGAGGAGCCAAATGTTAATCACCAAGACAATGGGGAAAATGTCTCCAGGGCATGTCAGATGTCATCCCAGCAGTCCATCTCATCACAGGCCCAGAGCCTTAGAAAGGAAAAATGGTTTCATGGGCCAGGACCAGGTCCTTGCTGCTTTGTGCAGTCTCAGGACTTGGTGCCCTGCGTCCCAGACATGGTTTAAAGAGGCCATGGTAGAGCTCAGGTCGTGGCTTCAAAGGGTGCAAACTCCAAGCCTTGGTGGCTAACACATGGTGTTGGGCCTGAGGGTGCACAGAAGTCGAGAATTGAGGTTTGGGAACCTCTACCTAGATTTCAAAGGATGTGTGGAAATATCCGGATGTGTAGGCAGAAGTTGGCTGCAGTGGTGGAGCCTTCATGGAGAACCTCTGCTAGGCCAGTGAGAAAGGGAAATGTGGGACTGAAGCCCCTACACAGAGTCCCCACTGGGGCACTGCTTAGCAGAGCTGTGAGAAGAAGACCACTGTCTTACAGACCTCAGAATGATAGATCCACCGGCAGCTTGCACTGTGAGCCTGGAAAAGCCACAGAGACTCAACGCAAGCAGTCAGGAGGGGCACTGTGCCCTGCAAAGTCACAGGGGCAGAGCTGCCCAAGGCTGTGGGATCCCATCTTTTGCATCAGCGTGCCCTGGATGTGAGACATGGAGTCAAAGGAGATGATTTTGGAACTTTAACATTTGGCTTCCCTACTGGATTTTAAACTTGTATGAGGCCTATAGCCCCTTTGTTTTGGCCAATTTTTCCCATTTGAAACAGGTGTAATATGCCTGTACCCCCACTGTATCTAGGAAGTAACTAACTTGCTTTTGATTTTACAGGCTCATAAACGGAAGGGGTTTGTCTTGTCTCAGATGAGATTTTGGACTTGGTCTTCTGAGTTAACCAGAATGAGTTAAGACTTTGGGGGACTGTTGGAAGGGCATGATTGTGTTTTCAAATGTGAGGACATACAATTTGGGAGGGGCCGGGGTAGAATAATATGGTTTGGCTCTGTGTCCCCACCCAATCTCACCTTGAATTGTAGTTTGCATAATCTCCCCCTGCTGTGGGAGACATCTGGTGGGAGGTAATTTAACCATAGGAGCAGTTACCCTCATGCTGTTCTTATGATAGTCAGTTAGTTCAAATGAGATCTGATGGTTTTATAAGGGTCTTTCCCCGTTTTTGCTTGGCACTTCTCCTTCCTGCTGCCATGTGAAGAAGGATGTGTTTGCTTCCTCTTCCACCATGACTGTAAGTTTCCTGAGACTTCCCCAGTCCTGTGGAACTGTAGTCAATTAAACCTCTTTATAAATTACCCAGTCTTGGGCAGTTCTTTATAGCAGCGTGAGAATGGACTAATACACTGGACATGAATTCTGTCTCAACCATTGGTTATACAGTGGTGAACATCAGTGCAAAGAATCTCAAAGAAGGAAGACCTCGTTTAGTCTTAGGACTTCTCTGGCAGATCATCTAAGTTGGACTTTTTGGTGATATTGAGATTTCTAGGAATGAAGCTCTGATTGCATTGCTAAATGAAGGTGAGGAACTAGAGGTTCTGATGTAGCTTTCTCCTAAGGACTTACTACTGTAATGGATGAACTATCATCTGGCTGAGGAAGGATGGTGTACCATCAAGAACTTTAGCCAAGGCAATAAAGATTCAAGAGCCTATTTTCATCTGCTTAAACAAATGGACCCTAAAGGTTACTGGGAATATGGAATTTCCAGTCCATCTTCAGGATTTCATAAGAAAAATGATCTGAAGTGTGCTGGACATACGCTTCAAGAAGTAGATCAACTTGGCTGCAAACAGTTTGTTACTCCTGCAGACATGGTTTCAGGCAATCCTAAACTTAATTTAGCTTTCATAGTTAATCTGTTTAATACCTATTCATGCCTACACAAGTTGGATGATAATGACATGAATATAAACTTATTGGAGGCAGAGAGCAAAGAGGAGGGGACATTTCAGAACTGGTGAATTCCTTGGGAATGAATGCATACATTAATCATTTGTACAGTTACCTTGCAGATGCTTTAGTGATCTTTCAGCTCTATGATATGATCTGAGTCTCATTCAACTGGAGCCATGTCAACAAACCCCCTTATCCTGCCCTTGGAGAGAACATAAACATTGATAACTAACCATGCAGTGGAACTTGGGAAGAATAAGGCCAAATTCTCCTTCGTTGGCATTGCTGGGCAGGACCTAAATGAAGGGAATTCAACATTTATTCTGGCATTGGTTATGGCAGCTGATGAGAAGGTACACGTTGAATATGTCATCAGATCTTGGAAAGGGTGAAAGTGTACTTTTAAAAGTGCAAATAAAAATACTTTTATTTCCAGCTTCAACATATGCCACTTCAGTTGCTTGTGAGATCAGTGCCCAGATATATGCACTACATGTTGACCTTGTGGAAGTGAAACCAAAAATGGTTATGTCAGTGTTTTCTTGTTTAATGGGAAAAGGACTGAACAGAATAAAATAATGAATCATTTAATATTTTTTCTGCCACATTAAATACATCGAATGCCCCACAGTTTAAAGAATTTTGAAATGCAGTGGGTATAAAACTAGGGATTATTTGTGTGCCAAAAATAGTTATATATTCATTAATGAATTCAATATTCTGTTCATACAAGTTAGAACTTGTCAACCTTTTTGGATAACAGTTAATTCACCAATTGATACTGATAATAGAATATGTTCATTTTCAAGCTCATACTTCATGATTAAATTATTTCTGTTTCTTGAAAATCTTATTAAAACAAGACAAATTCGTTCTATTTCATGGTTCAAAAGATGAATACAAAAAAGCTTTTACAGGTTCTGCTGCAAAATGTGTTTTGATTTTTTTGTTTTACATAATTTTGATCATAAATGCATTTGAATTCATAATTTAGTTTAATCCTTTTATTTTCTTCCTCCAACCATGTAAAGTGGTCTAAAAACACTGTTCTGTAAGTTTTTATATTGTCTAAAGCCTTAAAATGACATGTATTATTCATTAATATGAAACTTTTTTATATATGAGGACTAATTATTGAATAAACTTCAAAGTTCACTCTCTTAAAAAAAAAAGATTTAGGGAAAACCTAGTGCCAGAATCTGGTTGCAAGTCCCACTGATTCTGAGGGAAGTGATGCTGGACTGAGGAGGACACACACAGGCGTGCCTTCTGGAGCAGAGGCTGCTGGAGGAATGCGTGGAGACACTTTTACCCCTCCAATGGTGTGTCCTGGGTCCTTGGTTTGTTCCTGTAGGAAACATGGCAGCTGCCTTCTCTAATGGGCCAGGCTACCCTCTCCCTCTTTCTCTCTTTCTTTTCATATTGGCTTTTATTTTATAGTTAATCGTGAAATATTTCGAAATACAGAAAAGTATATACAGAAAAAAGTATAACAGAAATTTATGTACTTACACCTAGGTTTTAGAAAGTTATGAAATCATTTTTTAAAAAGTGTTTAGCATGTTTATTGAAAAAAAGTTAATAGAAAACAATGAAAACATTTTATTTTCCAGATTCTCATTAAAATTCAATTGTAATTTTTAGGATTTGTGAATATTATTGTTATTATTAATTATAGGGACTGGGTTTTTGTCTGTTGCCCAGGCTGGAGTGCAGTGGAAGCCTCAAATCTCCCTAGCATTTATTCTCTCCATTCCTAGAGGTAACCACTAACTCAATTTAGCATCTATTCTTATTTTCTATGTTTTAAAATTTTTGATATTACTTTTAGTACATAGGTTTATGTGCACAAAATACATATTATTGCTTCCTGTGTTTCCAAAATAGACATGAATCGAATCATATAGAATTTACATTCTTTAAAAACTGTTCTTATTCACTCAATATTTTCAATATTTGTCTTTGTCAACAAGTATAGAAAGGCAAGTCTTTTTGTCTTTCTACAGTTACATGGGTTTCTATTCTATTAAAAAGCCATGCTTTGTCTATCTCCTCATCTATCAGGCTCTTGAGAGCTCTTCTTTGTCCTTTCCTGTACTTTTCTACCTGGAAGGGGAGTTGACTTTTTCGGAATATATCACTTGCCTTCCTCTGCTGTTTTCCTTTTGGTTGGATTCAGGAAATGGGAGGCGCTAGCTGGAGAACAAAATGTAGAAACAGATAGAAATCATAGTATTTATTTGCTGTTTATTTCCTTTCAGGCCAGGTATCTACTCAGGGCATCTCCTTCTATAGCTACAGCTCTCATTGGGTTGTGGAAACTGCACAACACCTTTTCCTTACCCTTCAGGCTAGTGAAGGTAATGGCTTCCTATTGCTGTCAGTCCCCTGTGCTGCTTCACCCCTTGTTGGATCCCTAATCATGTTCTTGCCTCTGTCAATAGACTTTTCATGAACTCTTATCAATAATCCCTTTGAGTATGTCGTCTGGTTTTCTGCCAGGACCCTGACTATTGAAACTGGTTGCAAATAAGTATTCTAGCAATGACTAGCAAGTAGGACAGAAAGATGTCTCAGGTGCCAGGGCAAATCTTTATTATTGTATAGGTGTGTGTATGTTGTATAATGGGTGCTTTGGTTTATATACACCTATTTGCTTTTGTACATCAGCTGTCTATATTATGTCGCTTAATAATATGTAAGCAAAATTTATTTGAGAAAAAATAAGCTGCCATGGGACATGAAAAGTAGAAGTGACTAAATTATGCTGCATGCCACATTCTTGAAAGGCTAAGCATTATTTAAAAATCAATTTCTAAATTAATTTATAATGAAATGCCTATAAAAATCCCATTAGGCTTTAGAGTAATTTTGAATGTGGTAGTGATTTTAAAGTACCCCTGAAGAATAAACAAGTAAAAGTAGCTAATAAAATTTTGAAGTCCATTTGAAGAGAAAGCAAATATGTGTAGTTAATGAAATTTTGTAAATGGATTTAAAATGTGGGGGTATTTGATATATTAGATATTTAACAAAACAATGTGATATTAGCATAAGGATTTAGAGATAAATTGGACAGTAAAGTAACATGAAGGTATTCTTGTGTGCATACATTTGACTTTATTAAAAAATGCATTGCAAGGAATTGGGTAAAAGAGGGAGTCACCCAACGTTTAGGGACAAACAAATAATAATTAGAAAAAATAGCATATTAAATTCCATACATATTGAAATTTTGAATGTAAAAAAATACCATTAACATTTAGAAGAAAATCTAAGTATATATTTCTAATATGGAGATGAAGAATAACTTTTGAATTTAAAGTAATGGAAATCATAACGAAAAAAGTTTCAAAGAATGCTTATATACTGTTGGTGGGGGTGCAAATTAGTTCAACCATTGTGGAAGACTGTGTGCCAATTATTCAAAGACTTAAAGTCAGAAATACCATTCAATCCAGCAATCCCATTACTGGGTATATATCCAAAGGACTATGAATCATTCTATTATAAAGATACACACATGAGTATGTCCACTGCAGCTTTATTTACAATAGCAAAGATACGGAGTCAACCCAAATGCCCCTAAGTGATAGACTGGATAAAGAAAATGTGGTACATATGTACCATTTACTACTATACAGCCACAGTAAAGAATGAGACCATGTTCTTTGCAGGGACATGGGTGGAGCTGGTGGCCATTATCCTTAGCAAAGTAACACAGCAACAGAAAACCAAATACCACGTGATCTCACTTATAAATGGGAGCTAAATGATGAGACTACATGGACACATAGAGGGGAACAATAGACACTGGGGCCTATTGAAGGGTGGAGAGTGGGAAGAAGGAAAGAGTCAGGGAAAATGATACTAGGCTTAATATCTGGATGATGAAATAATCGGTAAAACAAACCTCTATGATACACATTTACCGATGTAACAAACCTGTACATCCTGCAAATATACCCCTGAATTAAAGAAAGTTTTAAACATGTAATAATTTGAAAATTTATTTTAAAATGAATAGATCTGAGTATTATTGTGTTGGTATACTCATATATATCAAATGTATATATGAATATACACATTTGGTATGTCATAAGATAAAGAAATTTGAAAGGTAAATGAAAGTATTAGAAAATATTTATAATAGAGCCTAATATATAAAGGCCTCACACAAATTCACATACACTCAACACAAATTAGCAATAGGGTAACAAAACTACTCAAAATCCCTAGAACAAAGTTTAGATGAGATAGTATGTCATGCTCTATCTTGTCAAAGGTAAAGAGGAAATCAAAATACTTAGTATTGGAGAGGGTTCATAGAAACTTTTACATACTCTTGGTTGGTGTTTAAAATGGATTAACTTTTCTTAAATATATTTAGACAGTTTTTAAAAAGTGTATGCTTTTGACACAAAAGTTCCATGTCAGAAAATATAATTTGGAATAGATACATGCAATATATAAGAGGATCATAGCACTCTTGCTTAAATTGCTAGTCCTAGGCCTAGGTAGTCAGAGCTAACCTAGTTTAAATTTCACTACCTGCATCTCGGGCCATTGGATGGATCCGGAGAAGCTTGCTATTAAGTTCAAGAGTCACTCCACACTATTTAGTCTCCAGTTGAATCTGACTCTAGTTAACTTCATTATCTCTAATCACTGTTTTAGGTTTCAGAAGTCCAAACTGTAGCTTTGCCGAGAGGAAAGTGGTGCATTTCATTAATAAACAAATTGAAAAGAATGGGGATCATTATTCTAAGGAAAATATGTCAGATTTTTGGTTGAGAAATAAAGCAGTTGCAAATTCAAAGTCTAAGTTGACAATTTAAAAAGGTCTATGCCTGGGCTGGGTGTGGTGGCTCATGCCTGTAATCCTAGCACTTTGGGAGGCCAAGGTGGGCAGACCACGAGGTCAGGAGATCAAGACCATCCTGGCTAACACGGTGAAACCCCATCTCTACAACAAAATACAAAAACAAAAAACAAACAAACAAAAAAAAAAACTGGGCGTGGTGGCGAGCACCTGTAGTCCCAGCTACTCAGGAGGCTGAGGCAGGAGAATGGCGTGAACCCAGGAGGCAGAGCTTGCAGCGAGCCCGGATCATGCCACTGCACTCCAGCCTGGGCGCCAGAGTGAGACTCTGTCTCAAAAAAAAAAAAAAAAAAAAAAAAAGGCCTATGCCTGGAATTGTTCATCTCTAGGAATCAACTTTGTTTAAGGACTAAAGAAAAGTAAGATTGATTTGCAAAACCTATTTTAGTTTGATTATCAAAACAGAGCAGAATCATGGAAACAAAATGAAGGAAGACTATATGGCAGATGTTGGTGCCCACCCTTATCTTCTAAATACTTGCTATTCCTCTATATTTCTGCAGCTTCCCATTGCAGACCTCTGCAATGCTATCTCTGAGGCCTTTTCTGGTCATGTCCTGCTATAGACTAAAGGTTTATGTTCCTCAAATCCATGGTATCTGGAGATGGAGTCTTTGGTTGGTGATTAGCTCATGAGAGTAGACCCCTCATGAATAGAATGAGTGTCCTTACAATGTTCACCTCCTTCCAAAAGAGACCTCAGGGAGCTCTCTTGCTGCTTCTGCCATGTGAGGCTGGGAAGACCACCTTCTATGGACCAGGAAGTGGGCCCTCCCTCACAAGACTTTGGTGTTTAGACTTCATGTCTAAAACACCAAAAGCAATGGCAGCAAAAGCCAAAATTGACAAATGGGATCTAATTAAACTAAAGAGCTTCTGCACAGCAAAAGAAACTACCATCAGAGTGAACAGGCAACCTACAGAATGGGAGAAAATTTTTGCAATCTACTCATCTGACAAAGGGCTAATATCCAGAATCTACAAAGAACTCAAACAAATATACAAGAAAAAAACAAACAACCCCATCAAAAAGTGGGCAAAGGATATGAACAGACATTTCTCAAAAGAAGACATTCATACAGCCAACAGACACATGAAAAAATGCTCATCATCACTCGCCATCAGAGAAATGCAAATCAAAACCACAATGAGATACCATCTCACACCAGTTAGAATGGCAATCATTAAAAAGTCAGGAAACAACAGGTGTTGGAGAGGATGTGGAGAAATAGGAACACTTTTACACTGTTGGTGGGATTGTAAACTAGTTCAACCATTATGGAAAACAGTATGGCAATTCCTCAAGGATCTAGAACTAGATGTACCATATGACCCAGCCATCCCACTACTGGGTATATACCCAAAGGATTATAAATTATTCTACTACAAAGACACATGCACACGTATGTTTATTGCGGCACTATTCACAATAGCAAAGACTTGGAATCAACCCAAATGTCCATCTGTGACAGACTGGATTAAGAAAATGTGGCACATATACACCATGGAATACTATGCAGCCATAAAAAAGGATGAGTTTGCGTCCTTTGTAGGGACATGGATGCAGCTGGAAACCATCATTCTTAGCAAACTATCACAAGAAGAGAAAACCAAACACCGCATGTTCTCACTCATAGATGGGAACTG
This sequence comes from Rhinopithecus bieti, assembly GCF_001698545.2. Taxonomy (NCBI): domain Eukaryota; kingdom Metazoa; phylum Chordata; class Mammalia; order Primates; family Cercopithecidae; genus Rhinopithecus; species Rhinopithecus bieti. The sequence continues at coordinate 289,845 of NW_016809126.1, read as the reverse complement.
AACAATGAGATCACTTGGACTCGGGAAGGGGAACATCACACACTGGGGCCTATCTTGGGGAGGGGGGAGTGGGGAGGGATTGCATTGGGGAGTTATGCATGATATAAATGATGAGTTGATGGGTGCTGACGAGTTGATGGGTGCAGCACACCAGCATGGCACAAATATACATATGTAACAAACCTGCACGTTATGCACATGTACCCTAGAACTTAAAGTATAATAAAAAAATGAAAAAAAAAATAAAAACCTTAAAATACATTTGTATAAGACCACTCTTGTGAATTTCTCAGGTTGAATATATAGATGTTTTGAAGATGTGTGCTATTGAAAAATATTTCTTTGAGTTGATTTATAAGTACTTTCTTATCACCTGTTATGATTTAATGGACTTAATATAAAATTCATTACAGCACATTCAAGGGTTAAGTTTGAGAGCAATTCAATTTACTCTAAACTTATAACAGGAGTTAGTATTTGATTGCTAAAGAAATGGGGATATGGAAAGAGCCAGGATCTGGAGTCAGTAAAACCTGGGCTGAAATCCAGATCCTGCTACTTCTCAGCTAGAGATCCTTAACTATGTTATGTATCTTCTCTCGGCATTTTATAAAAATCATTAGTAAAATGAGACTAATATTTCTATGCTAACATTATGGTGTGGATCAAATGGGAGTGAAGATGCAAAAGTCTTAGCAGTGTCTGACATTTTGCAGGTTCTCAGAAAAGAAATAAACCCAAAACCTAGTTTGGCCTCTCTCTCTCCTCCCCAGGTGTAATAGTATTCTCCAAACAGAAAATTCTTTTCCCTACTCCTCCATCAGTACCCATAAGCTAAAATTGACTTATCAACCTGAGGCCATGTTACCTAGTAGAGAGCAATGCTAGGCTGTCCCTAATTCTCTCCTCCCCATGTGTTAGGGATGGCCTAACATTGCCCTCCAATGGGTAACATGGCCTCACTTATGCTAAATCAATTTCAGCTTATGGGTGCTAATTGAGGGGTGTTGAAAAGATTGCCAGCTTCTTCCAGGTTCAGTGGAAAAGAGCACATGGGTTTGCTGACTGGAGTTCTCTCTTCAATGTCTTGTGTAAATCCTACCTATAGGCCTGGCATGGTGTCTCATGCCTGTAATCCCAGTACTTTGGGAGGCTGAAACAGGCGGATCACCTGATGTCAGGAGTTTGAAACCAGCCTGGCCAACATGGTGAAACCCTGTCTCTACTAAAAATACAAAAATTAGCTGGGCGTGGTGGCACATGCCTGTAGTCCCAGCTGCTCGGGAGGCTGAGGCAGGAGAATCGCTTGAACCTGGGAGATGGAGGTTGCAGTGAGCCGATATCACGCCACTGCACTCCAGCCTGGGCAACAGAGTGAGACTCCATCTCAAAAAAAATCCTACCTATAATATAGGATTTACCATCTCCTGTTTTGATTCCTTATAAGTGAAGTAACTTAAAAGAACTATACTGCAATGCATTTTGAAAGTGAAACTTTCTTAGGTTTTTATAATTTTGTTCCCAAAACATTGGTCATGTTCCGATGACCAACATCAATTTTACATTAAATTTTATTGTTTTTCTGAAGTAGTCAATGAAGTTTTCAGAGAAACAATTTCCCTTTTATACCCCTACTGCTTCAGTTTACATGATATTTAATCAAATTTCATGCTAACTATACAATAAATACAATGGTCATAGGCAGTTCTGGGAAGAAGCACAACTTATTCTTGTTTGGCACACAACTCAGTGGGTGGAGCAGAAGAGCAGGCACACATCAGAGATCAGAACCTACGAGCACAGCTATTGATAAGTTTTAAAGCAGGAAAGAAAACTTTTGATGAGTCCAGCGAGTCAGTTAGGAAGAAGTTGGTTAAAAGAGCTTATACAAACAGAATTGTAGACTACTACATAGCTTTCTCTTGCAGAAAACATAAAGTGAATATAAATATGAAATGGGGCTACTTCTGTGCAATACTAAATATTCAGAAAAAAATTGTGAGTTAACATCAGCCATCCAGATGTTTTAGTTTGTAAAGACATAATTTTAGTGATTGGATATTTCAGTTTGCATCTGAATGTTCCTATTTTAAACAAAACGTCACTTCATTTTAGGTGCTCAATAAATACTTGCTCAATTTTAAAAGTAAACTCAGTGAATTGAAGCATTATCACCGTTTTCTGATCTTAAATAGCTGTTCAGCTTTGGGATTGTTGAACAAAAATGTCCTGTGTGATGTGCTGCCACATGCTGGCTAGATGAGACTCTCAGATATCCCATGGTTAATAGTTTACAAAGTAAATTTAACAAAGGAAAAAAAAAAATCTAAGGGGCTCAATTGATTGAAAAGTACATATACCCAAAAGACATAGAGCTGTTTCAGTGAAAGAAGTTCAAGAGCCCTTGGTGGTATAGACAAGGCAAAGAGAAAGTAGACTGTATTTTGAAAGATAAAGAAGGAGGCTGAATTTGAAAGATGCAAATACAACCTCCTGGGCACAGCATGAATATTTCCCAGTGTTCATTAAAAAAGGCAAAAAAGAAAGAAGGCTGAAGGCTAAGCCAGAGGCAGTGAGAAACGAAACAAAGGTGGAAAGAGTGGAATGCGTAGGCAAGTTATTGCTTAGGCCAGCAGCCAGGGCTACTGACCTGAGACCACATTTCCCTCCTGAGGGGACTTGGCCATATTCGGGGGTCTTAGTTTTGGAAAGCTGGGTGTTTAGTCTACAAATCCTAGTTCTAATATTGTTAGTTGCCCAGGAAAATGCAAACTTTAATGGTTTTGCAGGTTTTGCCTGAGTGTTTTTGTTTGTTTCTCTCTTACCTATAGAGATTTCACTTAGTTCCTGAATATCTCAGTGATATATCTAAAAGCACAATTGTTATAGAGGACAGGAACTCATTTCACAGTAGAGGAGTTTGTCCGAGTATCCTGTCCATAATATTGGGGGAGGCTTGCCTGATAATTTCCTAGGAACATCAAAAATGAGAGTGGAGCTGATGTCTAATTAGAATACATATATAGATCTCAGCTTGCATTAAATGGAAAGAACGGTTTCTGCATTTTGCTTCAGTCTTTTTCTTCAAATGCCACCTAGCATCTTTCTTCTCAGGGCTCTTTTGAGAAGATAATATCAATGTAATATATTTTTTGTGACTATAATATCAATGTAATATGTTTTCCTATCAATATTTGATATTAATATCTAGGTATTATCAGACAACAAAATATTTCTAATAATGTGATTATAATTGTTTCTTCTTATAAAATGGCAATGTATAGTTGGTAAGAATACAACAAATTGAGTTCAGTGCTGCTAAATTTCAGATAACAGAAATTTTCAAAAGCTCTCAGATAACCTTACCATAATTTCTGAGATATAATAGGATCATGCTTTGTCAATGGTACTTTTTGGATGATTGATAATGTATCATTCAAAATAAATAACTTTTCTTTTGTTTAAAAAGAAAGTAAAATCATGATATATTTAAAATATTTATGCTTTTTCTTGGGTCATAGTCCCTTGACCCAAAACTTTTTTTTACATATTTCAGATGAACAGCTAAATATTAATGTGTGCTTAAGGTAATTCAAATAACAGAATAGTGTATATTAATTTGATATGGGACAGAGGTGGCCTCTCTGAGATAATAAGAAAACATTAGAAAGCTACTTGGTAGGCTGAGGTGAGGGGATGGCTTAAGCCCAGGAGTTTGAGGCTGCAGTGTGTTATGATTGTAATTCTGCATTCCAGACTGGGCAACAGAGTGAGAGCTTGTCAGTAAAAAATACCAAAACAAATAAAACATAAAAAATCGTATTGACTGTATAAAATTAAAATATTCTGTACATAAAAAGTACTATGTTCAATCAGAATATGAACTACAAATTAGAAATAGAACAAATCGTAACAAAAGCTAAGTTAAATATCTAATGTATGCCTGTAGAATAAAAAAATGTAAACACCTCAATATAAGAATTTTCAAAAATACAATTTTACTTTTCTCAGAGTTGAAGTAACAGAACTTTAAATAATGTTATCGTATTTTAGCAGAAAGTTTAAAAGGATTATAATGCCCAATGCTGGAGAGATGAAGTATGGTGGATTTTTTTTTTAAAAGATGTGTACTTTTATGAACTACTTGGGTCAGCTTATACTAGTACATGCTTTCTGTAGGGCAAAATGGTAACAAGTGTCAGAAATCTTAAAAATAATATTTTGATACAGTAATTTTACTTTTGAAAGTTGTGTTTAAGAAATAATCAGAAATATATATGTAAGATTTAGCTAAAATAGTATTTACTTCAGCATTATTTATAATATAATTGAAATAACATGAAATCCAACAAGGGGGATGATGATCAAATTAAGTATGATATATTGATATTATGGAGTATTATGCTATCTACTTAATTTAATAGGCTAGAACATTCATGGTGTATATTTAGAGAACAGAAAGTTTCCAAAAAAATATATAACATACTTCAATTTTATATGTGTAAATTATACAAAAGATGAGAGAAACATCACAAAATATTAATAGTGACAGTTTTGGATACTGAGATTATGGGTAGGCTTATTTTTATATGTATTTTTTCCATAGATAACATTAAACATGACATACTTAGCAAATACTCTTTGATATTCACATATTTCTGTATTATCAATCTCTTAATGTGATAGTTTTATAGAGAAGCTTCTCAATTGCACCAGGCAGAAGTTTACTTTTTCTTACAGGGTGGAAAGGAGGAGGGAAGTACAGCAGGGGTAGATAAGAAAGGATACAAAGGAGATGTTTTCTTTGCTCTTTAGCTTCAAAAAGTGCCCTGTACCATGTTTCAGTGGCAGGTGTGAGTGAAAAGAAAATAGAAGAAAACAGATAAATAGATAGATTTTGTGATCCATTTAAATATATCATTGATATGTGTGATGATCCATTGCATTATCTATTCATGGACAGAAATTATTCTTTTAATAAAAATGCAAACAGCCTTTTATTTTTGCTATATATTTCTACCAAATACAAAATACTATTTTGTTGTCATTTCAATTTTCTCTGGTTGCTGAGGATGTACTCTTTGAATTCAGTATGTTTTGACAGTCCTTCAATTTCTCAAAGTTTAAAATGTGAGATATTTGCTAATAGAACAATTTGTTCTCATTCACAACTGTGGTCAGGAAAGAGAAAGCCAGTAACTCAGTGTAGTCTTGCCTGAGAGAGAGGTCACAGGACAGCACAACACAGCATGTTATTACCCCATGTAGCTGAGTTACATTGTTTTGTCATAAATATACGTGGAATATACATTTTTTCTGTGTATAAGCAGCCCTTGAACTATCGCTATCCTTTTCCTGTCTTCACTAGGATCAGATCCCAAATGCAGTCACAATCTCCCTAGTTATAGGAACTTTTACAAATTTCTATGGAAGACTCACCTTTTCATTTCGGCATCCTTGTCTCTAATGCAATTTCAGATACGTTGGATTTTCTGAATTCCAGACTTTAATTAATTGCAGGCATTAATTGTGTTATCTGGGCTCCTAGACTTTCAACATATTTTTGATGATGGTAGATTGTTGACTCCCTCAGTACTGCTTTTGTTTTCATGGCTTCCAGAATTTTAGATTTACACTGTCCCTGGCCTCACGGAGATATTTCTAATCCTTATACTTGCCCCAGGACTCGGTTACTTACTCCAGTGTTATTAAAATGCTTATCTCAAGGGTCTCTTCTTTCTGTTTGTTCCATCTTAATGTAGTTTTGGTTTTCTATATAAATGGAAAGGTGTTGTGTAGCAATATATATTTCGCAACTAAAAGTATGATTTGGTGGTCTTTCCAGGCTGATGAATATGGATAAATTTCATTTTTTTTGAGTTGCTACAGAGGAGCCTCACAGTATTGTATCATAATATTTATTCTTCTATTGGTAGATAAATAATGGATTTCTACTTCTTTTGTTATAAACAATGCTGTGATGAAAATACTTATACATTTCTGTGCATGTGTTAAAAATACAAAACTATGCGACAGAGCAAGACTCCGTCTCAAAAAAAAAAAAAAAAAAAAACAAAACTATGCAATGGATACATAAATTTGAATTCTTAGATCAAAGCTTATATACTTTTGAAATTCTAGTAATGAGTTACTTTTAATCAATACTGTCAAATTATCCATTAATATGGCTATATTAGTTTCTACTCTGTCAATCATATTTAAGAGAATGTCTGCGCCAGATGTGGTGGATCACACCTGTAATCCCGGCATTTTGGGAAGCTCATGCAGGAGGATTGCTTGAGGCCAAGATTTTGAGATCAGCCTTGACAATGTAGAGAGACCCCTTCTCTACAAAAAAATTAAAAAATTAGCTGGATCCAGTGGCACATGCGTATAGTCCCAGCTACTCGAGAGGTTGAGGTAGGAAGAATACTTGAGCCCAGGAGTTCGAGGCTGCAGTGACCTATGATTGGGAGCCTGTGTGTAAAAAAGAAACACAAACAAACAAAAACAGAGGGTCTATTTACTCGCATTTTTATCCACTTTGACTGTAATCACCCTCCTTAATTTTTACCAGTTGGATGATGAAAAAAACCTCTTCTTTAAAGTTACATGGTAAAGGTGAGCATATTTTCATCTGTTTATCGGTGATTTGTATTTCATTTTTGTGACATTTATGATTGATGGCTCATTTTATATTTAAAATTTATAAAAGTGCTTTATGTATTATAGAAGTATTTTCTTCTTTTGTTATTTTAGATGTCCTTTTCTTATTGTGAACTATAATACATATGCAGCCCCAGAAAACATATATCAACTTACTAGTAGAGCAAACAACCGATGTATCCACTCAAGTTAAAAAAAAAAAAATACTTTCAAAGAGTTTTAAAGAATTCTTCCTGTTTTTTCACTTCTCTGAAGTGGAAGGGTTAACCTAAATCAATTTGTTTGCTGTAACCACAAGCAGAAGTCTTTTATTCCTTTTTAAAAATTTTTTACATATTTTATGTATTTCCATAGGAATGATAGTTTTATTCATATAATTTGTTAGACCTATAAAACCTACAGATAAATCTTCTGTCAGTTTAACAAGGGTTGTCTGTGTAGTGAACAGCTCATATTTTGTTTGCCTATCTCCCATTCCTCTGGGAACGGGAAAATCCCTGCCCCCGACCACAGAGGGTTGAAGTGATAGACTGGGAAATAAAAATATGAGGTCATTCTCTTTCTGGTGACTGAAAAGGAAGTCAAGAAATGGAGACAAACAAATGTGGGCAGAGGAAGAGAGATTATAGAAGGAATAATATTTGAGTTCATTTTTCAAGTTTTGTTCTGAGGCCCTGTAACAGTTCTGTACTTAAATTCCATGACAGTGTTGTTATGATGACTTTCTTTTACATTTAAGCTGGCTCAGGATGGGTCTTTTCTATGACATGGGACAAAAACATGTAATGCATTTAGAATAACTGCCTGATTTTGAGATAGATTAGTTTACTTCCTTTCAATAGAATTTGGATGTAAATTTCTAGGAAGGGCATTAACACACCACAGAAGCTATGTGCAGGTAAGTTTATTGATGAGATGTTGTTATCCTTCTTCCTTTTGTTTCCATATTTCAAAGTTTAGTAAAATTGAGGAAGATTAGGTGATAGAATTACAGGGAGAAAGAAAGGATAAGAATTTGTTAAAGGTTGCTAAAAACACCAGATAAAATGCATAATGGGGTTGTAAATTTCACTTACTGTGTTTTCTGATCTAGAAGTGCTAGTTAGCTCTGTCATATCACTTCTGGGACTGGGTGCGTTGACTCATGCCCATAATCGCAACATTTTGGGAGGCCAAGGTGGGAAGATTGCTTGAGCCCAGGAGTTCGAGACCAGGCTGGGCAACTTAGACCCTCATCTCCACAAATTTTAAAACATTAGCCGGGCGTGGTGGTGCTTGCCTGTAGTTCTACTTACTTGAGAGGCTGAGGTGAGAGGATTGCTTGAACCCAAGAGCTCAAGGTTTCAATGAACTGTGATCATGCCACTGCACTCCAGTCTGGGTGACAGAGTGAGATCTGTCTCAAAAAGAATTGTCACATTACTTTTTGTAGTTTTTAGTTTCTTTCAGATATTTTAAAGATTTTAAACATTTCTTTTATCATAATGATTTCATAATATGTGTGATAATTCCAATATAGGAAGTCTTTATGACTCCATTTCAGTTGTGTCTGATTTCTCTGGATTTGAGCTCAAAGTGTCTTGTTTCCTTGCATGTTGGTGGTCTTATACACCTGCTTATCCAAGTCCAAAGATAAACTTTTCTGTCAAAGTTTAATTTTAAACTAGTAGTTTATTCCAGTTTACTCTTTTTCAGACAGCTCTAATTTAAAGAAGGGGTCGCTGGTGCTTGTCAGACTTTCTGCTTAGGTAGGTGCTGGCTTTTACTTTAGTTATTCACATTCTAAGAAGCTACTAAAATGTCAGATCTCTTCACAGCCATATCTTCAAATAGACAAATACTCTCTGTACCCAAACAGTTTTGCAAGTTATTCTTATTTTATTGGGTTCCCCCAATTTTCCTAGATTTTGGTCTGGTAATTTTCATCCAAATTGTAATTTATATATATATATATTTATACACACACATATATGTGTATGTAATACATTATGCATATAATATAGAGTTTTAGCTGCCCTCATTAGGAGAATTGATCTGTCTTACCTGATCCAGCATATGACAAGTGGAGGTCCTTTCTAGCACTGAAAGCAGAGCCGTGGTTGCTAGAGCCTGAGGTAGGAGTGAGGATTAACTTCAGATGGCTGTAAGAAAATGTTTTAGGGTGATGCAAGTGTTCTGAAACTACATCCTGATCATGATTGCACAATAATATAAATTTACTAAAATGCAATCATCTGTATCCTTAATACAAGGAAGTTTTACGGAATGTGAATTATACTACACTAAAGCTGTTTAAAGAAGAAATTCAGAGGTGATGATTAAAAGAGTGACAGAAATCTCAGCTAGACTGAGAGGAAGTATGAAAGTGCAGAGAGCTTATACTCTCATTCCCTGTTGCGTTTCAGGAAGGAGATCTGTGCATAGGGAGCTCCAAGGCCAACATGGTGACCATAGCAGAGGAGAAACATGATTTGGCATGTTTGGGCAAGGAGAGTGCTGAAGATTGTTCTTCTCTCTTGAATACTGTGTTAGCTGGGTGGCATGGAGAGAGATACAAAATTTCACACTTGCTTCTTGTAGAGGACTTGGAATGTAGCTGAGGAAGAACCAGTGGCATCCCTGTGATGAGAACCATGTTGGGGAGGCCATGGCCTAGGCAGCTGAGGGAGAGGCCAGATGGAGAAAGTAGAGGAGATCCAGAAGATCTCAAGTGCACGCAGGAGTTGAGGCTGGGACGTTCAGGTGAAAGGCAGCAACCACATGGCATGCTGAAAGAATAGACCATGAGCTACACAAGCTGAACGTTCTAGAAGCAGAGGTGGTAGGGACAGGAACTGACAGATCTGCAAAGATAAAATTGCCGTTCAATAAACCCTACACTGCCTCTCCATCTGGACCTCAACCACAGATGGATGGGAGCCCCTGCCCATCCAACTCCCTGAGCATGTATGAGCTTTACCTTGTTCCCAGAAACTGTCTTGCAAAAAAGGAAGATAGTCCTTTTGAGAGAGGAATGACAGCCTTGATAAATAGTTCGACCTTTGAATTGGCTGAATATTTTTCTAAACGGGACTTTTAAATAAAAAAGACGATTTTGAACCAGAAGAGAATGATTCACCTCTAATTGGCATTTTAACACTCTGCCTCTACCCCACCCCCAGCCATATGCCTGAATGGGTGTTTGGCAGCAAACTCAGTGCATTTGTTTCAAAATGAAGACACTTTACTTTTGTTATACATCTGAGCTGTAGTGTGTAAATGTTAGTTCCCTCACCACTGCATCAGCTATCATCTATTAATAACCAAACACATTTTCCATGTAGGGGGATGATTGCCAAATAATATGTGTCCATATGAATAAGCAAGAGGTATTTTGCTTCTTGTAGATGAGAAAGCCTCATGGGTCTCTGTGAAAATTTGCAGCCTCTTTGTTTTCTTTGTCAATGCTAGTATATTTCACTCTGCTTAAAAGAGATCATCAAACTGGTTAAGATGGTGCAGATTTTCAATAGTGTGGGTACTGTTTCTGTTTCTCCCAGTTTCAACCAAGTTGGTCAACTCTCTGCACTGGAAATAGCATGCTAATTTTTGAAACTCTAAGACCTATTTCTGTTGTTGCTACTGCTTTATATCCTCTTGCTCCTCTACACCTAGTCCAAATGCTCCCCTTTCTACTAGGCTCAGCTTGTACTCCCTCCCCCACAAATTCTTCTCCAAGCACTTTAAATCACACACATTTCCTAACCCTCTGAATTCACAAAACATCTAAATACAGACATTTGATTCTCCACCACACACTGCCTAGGATAGTAATGTAACCATCTTTTATGTGTTGATCTAAAATCTCTCCTAAGCTTCATGAGGTTAGAGCCTACAGCCTATATTTCTTTGTATATACTCAGAGTGTATTATATTGTTTGGTGTCAGTCAAATCTGAGCACCTCCACTGCTCTTTTACTTCATTAGCTATATGCCTCTGAAGCAAATATCTCAGCTTCTTTTGGCCTCAGTTTCTTTGAGAGATTGTTGAGAAGGCTAGTGAGATTAGGTATGTAAAGACTTTAGCTTGTGTATGTATAATTGATGGTGTACAAATACTCAATAAATGTCAGCTGTCGTTGGGAAAGATCCTTGAAGGCAGGAATTGCATCTTCTTTCTTCCTTCTTGTTGACTAACCTTCAAAATGCATTCATGTCCAACCGGTTCTCATGTCCTTCCCAGCTACAAGCCTCCACTGCTCCTGGACCCTGTCATCTCTTGCCTGGATGGTGGCAGTACCTCTTGACAACTCTCCCTGACTCTCCCCTTATCAGCCTGAAGTCTGTCCTCCATACAGAGTCCAGGGTGACTCTACTGAACTGAAGAGTCATGGGATCTCGGATGAAGTTAAAACCTTTCGTAGCTTCTTATTTCCCTTTGTGTAAAATCCCAAGTCATTGTAAGGACTGCTTCCATCACCAACTCTCTGTCTTCATCTCCTGCCTCTCTCCTCCTCAGTCACTCAGCGCTGGTCAAACTGGTCTCCTTTTGTCTGTGGATTGCAGCAGGGATTTATCAATCTCAGGACCTTCGTTCTTACCTTTTCACCTGCGTGACTTGCTCCCTCATATTTTATGGGTCTCTGCTCAAATGTCACCTTATCAGAGAGGCCTTCCCTTACTACCCAATGTAAATACCATAACTCACACCATCTCCCAAAACTCTCTATCTCCCATACGTGGCTTTATTTTTCTTTGATTCACTTATTCTTGGAGGTATTATATTTCCATCTATTCACTTGTTTTCTGTCTTCTTCCACTGGAAGGTAAGCTTCATGTGGATAAAGCTTTATATTGTTCTCTGCTCTATTTCCAGTGCTTTAAAAAGTACCTGGCATAGTGCATAAAAGAATGAAGACGTTAATGAAAACATAATTAAGTAATGGCATATGTTTAACAGCTATATGTTGAAAAGTCATCTGAATGGTGTTAGCAATAGAAATGATGAGATTTTTCAATATACGAGCTTACTCTATAACCCCCAAAGTTTCAGCGTTATTTTTTAACTGAATACGTTCCAATAGTCTATACATTTTGACTGTGTTAGGATGGCCATATTCACTCTATCACCCTATATCCTATATTGTTTATTGTTGCACCGTATCCTTTTTGTGGTGAGTATATTGTTATTTACTGTGTGGCGATCATAGGATTTCTATTTTGAGCCCAGTCAGACACTGCTGCTATAATTGTTGGACTCCATTACTCACAGAGTTGCCAAATTTAGCAGATATAATACATGATGCCCAGTTACATTTGAATTTCACATGAACAACAACTAATATTTTAGTGTAAGTGTGACCCAAATATTGTGTGGGTCATACTTATACTAAAAAGTCATTGTTCATCTGAAATTAAAATTTAAGCAGCTATATTTTATCTGGCAACTATAATTACTAGCTGAATTTCCTGCCTGTTAATCTTATAGTTCTGGATGTTTTCTACCTTTTCGAAATCCAAATCAAGCAACTTTAGCTTGGCCACCTTGGTCTGTGATCTCTTTTACCACTAGAAGGATTATTTCACTTTTGTTTTTGGCTGTTTGTAGAAAGCAAAGCCAAAAGACAAAAAGGATTAGATAAGAATCCTTCTTTTCCCCTGACTCTAGTAAAACAGAGTATAGAGCACACACAGTTCAATTAGAGCTTCATTTTGAGATGGAGCTTTGAATAATGAGTTGCTTTCGCTTGTCTCAACCATCTATTAACTCACCATCATGAAACAACAGATGGCATGGTGTGAAGTGTGCCTACAGGGCTCTGTTTATGGGAGAAACCTATGCCAAGGGCTGCATTTGTTTCTCTTTTCTAATTACCCATTTGGTGGAGATATTTTTGGAATTTCCAGCAGTGAGCATTACTAGGCTGAGGATATGATTGGAACCTGCATGGCTTGTATGGGATATCTAGCATCTAAGCTCTTGCTTTTATATGATTTCAGGCTTTGTGTATTATTGTTCACTGAAACCTGAATAAAATATTTTTGGCCATGAATGAAGAATTCATAAATTAATTCAAGTTATCTATTTATTTATTGAGACAGGGTCTTCCTCTGTTGCCCAGGCAGGAGTGCAGTGGCGCGATCTTGGCTCACTGTGAACTCCACTGCCTGGGTTCAAGCGATTCTCCTGCCTCAGCCTCCCGAATAGCTGGAATTACAGGTGCCCATCACCATGCCTGGCTAATTTTTTTTTAGTTTTAGTAGAAACGGGGCTTTGCCATGTTGTCCAGGCTGGTCTTGAACTCCTGACCTCAGGTGATCCGCCTGCTTTGGCCTCCCAAAGTACTAGGTACTAGGATTACAGGCGTGAGCCTAATCCTAATTCAGGTTCATGTATACAGTGATGGTAATTATTTCCTGAAGGTTGTACAAAAATATGTAGTTTTTCTGATAAATTGCATTTTGTTTAACTTTTTTTTTTTTTTTTTTTTTTTTTTTTTTTTTTTTTTTTTTTTGGTTCCCTTGTATGTGACAGGTGCCTGCTTTTGCTGCTTCCAAAATTTTTTAATTATTATAATGTGTCTTTTTTTTTTCGTGATTTTTAAAAATCATTTTAATGATGTATTCATTTTGCATAAAACAAAAATGATAATTTCTTACAGGGGATGGGTTATTCTGTTTAGACTCCATAAGATTTTGAATAAAGGATCAAAAAGAGAAGGAAATAGAAGTGAAGCTACTTCTGCACATAACATGCTTATCTTTCTAGTTATGCTTTCAGTTTAATTCTATGTCTCATTTTGGTTAAACCGGCATTTGTTCTGAAATGCAATGTTTGTTTCTTTTTCATTTTCAGTAAGTACCCTTATTTATTCTTGTATCACCACAGTTGTTTATAGTCACATATCTATTACACAGAAGTTTAGATGCATATAGCTTTAAATTTTCAGATTAGCTTCACAATGACATAAGCAAATCCAAATAGGATATCAAGATAGTTTTATTCAACATGTTTTAAGGGCAAGGAATTAAACAACAAATCAATATCTGCTGCTTGGCATGCTTTCTGAAATTGCCTTTTCTTTATTTTACCCTATGTTTACTAAACAAGAAACAAATAATATAAAATTGACCATAATCATTCACACTGTACAAAAATATACATATCTGTGCCATATGTAAAATAGAATTGCTGACATTATATGTATATCATGATGCCTTACAAAGAGAAAACTTTTGCTCAGGAACTTGTCTGAATAATAGTATTTTTTTCTTTTTTTGAGATGGAGTCTCACTCTGTCACCCAGGCTGGAGTGCAGTGGTGTGATCTTGGCTCCCTGCAACCTCCACCTCCTGGGTTCAAACGATTATCCTGCTTCAGCCTCCTGAGGAGCTGGAACTACAGGCATGTGCCACTACACCTGGCTATTTTTTTGTATTTTTAATAGAGACAGGGTTTCACTGTGTTAGCCAGGATGGTCTCTATCTCCTGACCTCGTGATCCACCCGTTCTCAGCCTCCCAAAGTGCTAGAATTACAGGCGTGAGCCACCAAGCCCGGCCCTGAACAATAGTCTTAAGATTGAGAACTAGATGGTTGGAGATTACTGGCTTTAGTAATGATGTGGGAATAGAGAAATAAAAAAAGTGACACAGCCAGGGGAGAGATCCACTCCCCTTAGTTTATATGTCTTTTCCATCCAGCACTTCACTAAATTGTCAAATCATTAATTGAGCAAAACAGTATATTTGCAGTTGTTTGTACATATTAAAGCATTTTTAATCAATATACATCAGAGCCATCAATTGATTTCAGTGGGAAAGAACAATTACACAATTTTCTCGTTAACATTTTCCTTCAATTTCCTTCTAACAATTTATTCTTGGGAGAGAATTTTTGTGCTTCGATTATATTTATTGACTGTCAGTAATTGAAACATGATTCAATGTCATGTTGTATATAACAATATTATCAACAATTACATTCCTAACATTCAGAGTAGTGTACCAAGTGTTAGGGTATTAAAAAACTAAATTCCAGAGGCTTAAAATTCACTATATTAAAAAATAAGTTAAAATGACATTATGAGGTACTATAATGAAATGAGTGATAAGCATAAAGTGCTGTAGAGGTTGATATTAAAACTGGTTTTATTGACAGGCCAATTTGACTAGATTAAAAGATTCATGAAGGGGAATAGGGGAAATAATGTTAATGAGGTACAAAATAGCTAATCAATGGCAATCTCTAAACTTATTTTCAATATAGAAAATGGAGAGTTATAAGAAATTTTCAAGTTAGGGAGTGATGAGTGTAAAGCAATGTTTCAAAAATATTTATGTGACTTCATTTAATAGAGCAATTTTGAGGGTGTAAGAGACTGATGCTGGAAGAAGAAGATTATTGAAACAGCACAGAAAAAAAAAAAACAGAAAAAAAGAATGAAGGAGTATGAACAATCTCAAAGAAATGTCGAATGCCATTAATGACAAGAATATATATAATGGAAATAAAAGAAGAAAAGGAAAGAAAGGAATACAAATATTTCTTAAAATAATGGTTGAAAACTTTCCTAAATTTGATGAAAAACATTATCTATGCTTTAAGAAGTTCAGTAAACTTCAAGCAGGATAAAGAAATCTCTACTCAGACACATCCCAGTAAACATGTTTAAAAGAAAAAAAGACACCTTGAAAACAGTGTGTACAAAGGAGCCCTATTAAGATTATCAGCTAATTTTCAGAAACAATGGAGGCTGAAAGGCAATGGAATGTGAAATGACATATTCAAAACAGTAGAAGAAAAAAAAATCTGCTAATCAAGAGTCTTATGTTGAGCAAAACTGTCTTTCAAAAATAAAGATGAAACAAAGACATCTCCAGATAAACAAAAACTGAGAGAATTTGTTGATAACAGAGCTATCTTACAAAAAGTACTAAGGAAAGTCCTTCAGGGTGAAAGAAAGTGACCCCAGCAAGTAATTCAAATCTACACAAAGAACAGCGTACCAGTAAAGGTAACTAGGTAGACAATTACAATGGCACAATTGCATATTTATTCTCCAAGCACCTTTTAACCGATTCAAAAATCAATTATATAAGACAATATGTATGTAATTGTATTGTGAGATCTGTATATATATTTGCCAGTAACAACACAAAGGAGGTGGGTAAGAGCAAAGCAATATTGGAACAAGGAAAAGATACCACAGTTGGTAATTTGAATCTACAGCAACAAATGAAGAAAACCAAAAATGATAAGCAAAAACATCAATGTAACAGATTATATGAATATATACAGGATCTACATTTTTGTCAACATCCTTAAAAGACATACAATTATATAAGATTTCATAATAATTTAATTTAAACAATGTATTATTGGGTTTGCAGAACATAGAGATATAACATGTATAACGAAAAACTGGACAAAAAAAAAAAAAAAAAAAAA
>NW_016809126.1:227495-273308 GCF_001698545.2 Rhinopithecus bieti | reverse complement strand
CAATTTTTAAAATAATATATTTAATATTATATTTATTTTACCTTTATTTTAATATAATATTTGATATATACTGAGGAATATATATATATACATATATATATATATATGTATATATATACACACACACACACACACACAAAATAAAGCATGATATAATGACTGATCATGACCTACCATCCAAATCAGATCCTAGATTATTACCAATTACCTACCTATGTATTTCTTCCTTTACCCAGCCCCACTGCCTTCCCTACTATGGGGTAATGACTGTTCTGAAAAGTTTGTTCATCATTCCACCATTTTTGTTTTTTTAAATATTTGTATGTATGTATGTGTGTGTCTAGAGAATATATTGTTTAGCTTTGCTAATTCTGTGCCTTATAAAATACGGTGTCATACTATACAAAGTCTGCAGAAACATGCTTCTTTCACGTAGCATTATGCTCCTAAAATTCATCTATGTTGTTGCATGTGGCTGTAGTTCATTCATTTTATAAACATATAATATTTAACTGTGTGAATTAACCACAATTTTTAAATTTCTTCTTCTGTCAGTGGGCTTTCGAGGCTTAATTTTTTTACTTTTTTGCTAGTATAAGTGATACTATCCACATTCTTGGACACATTTTTTAGCACTTGAGCTAGAAACTCCTTCAGGCATATACCTATAATGAATTGGTGGGATGAAGGCTATGTGATTGTTCAACATTACAAGATAATGCCCAATGATTTAAGAAGGCAATCACCTTATTTCCTAGGTGAACCAGGATTGAGAACCCAAAGTTAATCTAATTCAAACTGCTTACCTCGTTTTATATTTAGTTTTATGTCCTGGAGACTGAATATCTGTTAAGGAGCAAATTCCAGTCAAGACAGCATTTTACTAGTTATAACTGAGTTCCTGATGAACAGTATGTGGTCTACAAAGGTTACTTACTGGGTAAAGTCTTTGAGAGATGACTCTGTAAACTAGAAGTCTAAACTCTGATGGTTGGCAAAAATATAGAATGTTATAAGTAGAAGTCCTGAATACTGTAATTCCCAAGAGCTACTTCACTGAAATCCTTTGAAAGCAGAAGTATTATTTTGAGAAAATCAAATGGGAAACAACATTTCTATCCCCTCTATTGATATGGAGAATATCTTGATACAGTATGAACTCAATGTGTTTAGTTAATTCTTTCTGGAATATTTTTGTTTTGCATAATTTATCCTTCTCTATGTTATGTGCTGGTCTATTGCAGGAAATACAAAATAAATCTTAGTTGAGTGTGATTTACTGCTAAAAGTGTATTTTATCCATAAATACAGTAAGAAAAAGTATTCACATAATTATATGTAGTCAAATCTTTATTAGACATTTGTATACATCTGCTACAAATTGAAAATTTTTGGCTGGAGAAGAATCTAATACGTTTCCATCTCACCTAAAGGTCTTCTGATCCATTTGGAAGATTACTTCCCAGTAGATTCCAATATAATCCAGATTCTTAAATTGCACACACTATTTAGATTCAGACACAAAGTTACACGTTGTAAATATTACCAGAACATAGACCAACTATGTAAGCAACTATTGATGTTCTGCTTGCATGCAGAGATTAATCCCTCAAATGCTGTGTCCATGCTTTTGAACTGATCAAATCACCAATCTTTTGTTTGAAATCTAAGCTGTTAAATTTCATATTCTTACCATTCGGAAAAGGTAATACAGTTGAATAAATAACAACTACCCAGTCTTCAAAATTATGTTTTTTGAGCACATACCAACATGCATTGTCCTGCACCAGACAGTATGGGAGCTAGCAGAAGCTCCCATTCTGTACATAAACCCATTTTGTATTGTGGAGCAAGGGAAGACATTTATATTGTAATAAATGATGAACTTCGTAGGGTGGAACATTAAATGTTGAGTGAAAATTGTCATAACTTTTGGGAGAGAGCTATCTTTGGAGCAACTTATTTCTTGTTGTATTTATAAATTGAAAGTCCAATTTATACTAGATCTTTTTTCACTCTATAATTTTTTTGCTTTGAGTAATTAGAGTTGTTAATATTAAAATTTATTCACTGAAGTCAGATGTAGATTTGTAATTAGTAGAAACTTCTTTTTCATTTGTTTCACATCTTTATTCTTGTTGCTTATAAATGTGTTGAGCACACAGTGCTAATTCTATGAGCTATTGCACACATTTTAAATAATGATTATAAAAACCAACAGAAAATATACTAAGCCAACACAATGGTGTTCAATATCTAGTGATCAAATTGAATGGCCGAAGCTCAAGTAATGTTTGAAAACATTGCTTATGTGATAACCAGAGTTTAGCCAACAGAGTCAAATTTGTCTATCTTTACTACAGACATGCTCAAGATATTTTATTATAAACTATAGTCTCTGAAATAATATTGGTGATGAAAATTTAGTGACATGCAGTCTATGAAACACTGAATTGTTTCACTTGAGGTATTTGATTTTCCTTAAAGCAGTTTGCTATCTTTCCACTTGGCAGCAGGGTTATGACTAAACTTTGACTTGAAATGCATTATTAGATACAGCCATGACTAATGTAGTCTAAATTTCTTACTCACATTTAAGGAGGAAATAGAAGATGGTAAATGATAAACTAAAGATGATAAATAATAAGCTAAAGATGGTAAATGATAAACTGAAAGATTATATATATATGTGTGTGTGTATACACACATACATTAAGTGACACATGACTGTGTGTATATACATGTGTGGCACACATATAAGAACATATCCCACATTGTTAAGTCACACACACACACACACACACACATACACACACAGTCTTGTGTCTTTTAATGATGATGGAGATATGTTTTGAGAAATGTGGTGTTAGGTGATTTTGCCATTGTATGAAAATCATAGAGTGTTCTTACACAAACCTACGTGGTATAGCCTACTACACATCTAGGCTATAGGGTATAGCCTATTGCTCCTAGGTTACAAACTTGTACAGCCTGTTACTATACTAAATACTGTAGGCAACTGTAACACAATGGCAAGTATTTGTTTAAACATATATAAACACATAAAAGGTACAGTAAAAATTTGGTATAAAAGATGAAAAATGCTACACCTGTAAAGGGCACTTACCATAAATGTAGCTTGCAGGAGTGGAAGTTGCAGGAGTGAGTGGTGAGTGAATTGTGAAGGCCTAGGACATTACCATACACTGCTGTAGACTTTATAAACACTGTGCACTTAGGCTACACTAAATTAATTTTTTTAAAAGTATTTGCACTGTGACATTATCATGGCTATGATATCACTGGACAATAGGAATTTTTCAGCCCTGTTACGATCTTGGACTACCACTGTATGTGTGGTCTGTTGCTGACCAAAGGTCGTTGTATGGCACGTCTCTCTCATGTGTGTGGGTATAAAATCTTCCTTTTCTTTCTTATAAATGTTTGCTCATATTTTTCCAGGGAAATCATTAAGCTAAAGAGGAAATAGTCACTAATTTCCAACATATAAATACCAGTAATCAGGAAAGATCATAATTAGTGGTGAATCATGATAATTCATACTTAACATTTATGAAGGTCTTTGTAATTTGTAAAATGGTTTTATCTTACTTACCTCTTCCTATAAAGTCATATGTATGTAACACATCAGGAAAATTAGGCCTGTTTGGGTTATGACTTCTCCAGCATTTCATGATTAATAACTCACCATCATCCTCTTACAGTGGGACTTATCCTAATACAGTTTCTTCTGCTGTTTTTATATGCATATGTATTTTTACTTAGTTTACCCATAATATACATGAAAGCTACATACAATTGATATCCTTTTATTACTGTATATACTCATGTTTTGGCATTCTGTTTTAGAATTATTATGCTAGATATCTGTGTAATATTTATTAAAAAGATGTGAATCTTCACATCTTTTCATGAGGGACCCTTATTCATTTACTCAAAAATATTTGTTAAGCCCTTATAATGTGTCAGGTACTAGACACCGAGACTATAGCCCTGAACTAGGCAGTTTGTTAATGTCAAAAAATTTAAACTTTTTTTGGATATTATTTTCTAATATGTCATAAGTATATAAAAAACAGAACTGCATGCACTGGTCACAATAATTAGTCCTTTCCCTAAGAAAATTAGCAGGATTTTTATAGGGCCCTGGATGTATAAATTCCTTTTAAATAGACTATAAAAATTTATATAATCACTGAGTCCATAATAATGCCTAATTTTCCCAAATTCTTACCAGGATATTACACACACACACATACTCATGCATGTGAAATGTTGTGTGTGTGTTTAATTTTGCTAATTTGATGGGTGATAAATGGTATCTTACATATTCAATTTATAAGTGTTGATAACATGAAAATATTAACTATATAATTATTTGTATATATAGAAACATCTGTTCATACCTGTTTTTTCTCTTGTGAAACATCTGTTCACATCTGAATCCACTTGTATTTTGAAGTACCAAGTTCAAGATGGAGAGGCCCAGCAACATTCCTGGAGAATCTGTTTTACCCACGAATTTTACCACCTTTTTCACACATTTAACTTCTCTATATACTTTAATAACTTCTCTATTATACTAGGTATAATTCTTAGTTATATATGTAGTCTAGTAATATCTGATTAAATTACATTATACTTAAATGTATTTTAACAGCTGGTAATGCAGTTTGCTCATTATTACTCTTTCTATTAGAAAGTTCATTAGCTTTACTTGATCATTTACCACCTTACCTCTTTTAGTGAAGCGTTATAATTTTCTTTTTTTTTTTTTGAGGCGGAGTCTCGCTCGGTCGCCAGGACTGGAGTGCAGTGGCCGGATCTCAGCTCACTGCAAGCTCCGCCTCCCAGGTTTACGCCATTCTCCTGCCTCAGCCTCCCGAGTAGCTGGGACTACAGGCGCCCGCCACCTCGCCCGGCTAGCTTTTGTGTTTTTAGTAGAGACGGGATTTCACCGTGTTAGCCAGGGTGGTCTCGATCTCCTGACCTCGTGATCCGCGCATCTCGGCCTCCCAAAGTGCTGGGATTACAGGCTTGAGCCACCGCGCTCGGCCTTTATAATTTTCTTCATAAAGGTTTTATATGTGTCTTGTTAAGACATTTCTAATCATTACATACACAATACATTGACTTTTTCATACATTTCATTTCATTTCATTCATTGATTTTTCATTGTTTTGGTATTATTAATGGATTTAGTTCCTTTATGATTTCTTACTAGCTAGTGATGATAATTTCTAACTTGCCAATATACTGAATACTCATATTATTTATAATTGTTTTCCAGTTAAATCTATTGACTTTTAAATGTATTAAGACCATTGGAAATTAAGTGTTTTCTACTAGTTTTCAATATCTACTGGTCTTATTTTACTTTCTTATTTGCTTTGGCTAAAAATTCATGAACAGATTTCCAATTCTGAGTAGGATGCAACAGCTTGTGATATTCCAGTGTTTTTGTTGAAAACACTTGGGAAAGATGAATAAACTTTTAAAAATTACAACAGTAGATTGCTGCTAAAGCCATGAGGGCTGGAGGACACAAGTTCAGTGAGGGGAGAGCCATAGAGAGGTAATCTGATGTTTTATAGGTGTTTTATTCAGTTTTTTTTTTTTTAAACTGATTTGTGATATATGGCAAGAAACTAAGAACCTGGACTTTGGGAAGAGAACTGCTACTAGGTGCAGAGAAATCCGTAAATATTTTAGATGAAAATATGTTATGGGGTTGAAGACACAAAACTGAGTATTGAGGGGGCTCTAACTACTTTGTGCCTAAAAACTTTTGCTGAACTTTGAAATTGCCTGTGGCAAGAGGAAATATATTTTTCTCTCAAGAGTCATGGTATGTAGTAGCAAATTAAATCCTTTGAGAAATCTCTCAGAAACAAAGCCATTTAAGTTTGCTATCCTATAATTTTTTCAAGCTTGTTTAAGAGGTTCTTTATTCATAACAAAAACATTCTGTTGAATGCAGTTTGGAAAATGCTGAACTATACTGTCATTGAGTACACCATGTCAAATTTGTATCTGTATTGACTGACATGGCTTGTCTGACTGTAACTCTTAAATTAAACTGATTTATTGAATTTGATATCAATTTCAACACTAGAGAAAAATAATTAGGTTATCAGAACAAATGCACACTATGTTAAATAAGAACACAGTGTGTTTTGACAATACAGCAGGTATATATTTAAGTTTTATAATGATATCTAATGTCAAAGAACAGAAATAAACTTTTATGTTTTTTCCACATAATTTCAAGTGAACTTCTTGGAGAAAACAAGGAGAAAGCCACTATGAAGCATACATTTGTCTGAAAAAAGTGTAATACATTAAAATATTGTACAATTGTGTAGAAGTACATTAACTTAGTTCTAATAAAATGAAGTATGGTTATATAACAAAATCTGTGGCAAAACTAGCAGTAAAATAAATACAAAAATAATGAGATAAAGTATAATTTAATTTAAATAGAACCATGTAATTCATCAAAACAGACTTTGAGGATGCAAGATAAGTATACAAAGAAAAATTGCATTTCTATACACTGGCAATGAAAATTCTCAAAAGAAATGAAGAAAACAATTTTATACACAATAGCATCAAAAAGAATAAAATACTTAGGAATAAATATGACAAAAGAAATGGAAGACCTCTACACTGAAAATTACAAAATACGAGCTGGGAGGAATTAGGGAAGAGTTAAATAAATAGAGACATTTCATGTTCATGGATTGAAACATATATTTTTAATATGGCAAGTCTTTGAAATTGATCTGTAGATTTAACACAATCCTTATCAAAATCATAGTAGGATTATTTATGTATTTTTGGTAGAAATTTACAAGTGGATTTTAAAATGTATATGAAAATTCAAAGACCTAGATTAGCTAAAACAATATGGAAATGAAGAGTTGGAAGACTTACTGTATACAAGTACAGACATCAAGACATGTGCTATGGGCATCAGGATATACCTTTATGTCAATAGAATGGAATACAAAGTCCAGAAATAAGCATTTACAATTATGGCCAATTGATTTTCAACAAAGTTATCAAGGAAATTCAATGGAGATAGAATAATCTTTTCAAAAAATTGTACTTAAAGAATTGGGTGTTCATGTGTTAAAAAAAAATTTAGCACCTTTCCTCACATCATATACAAAAATAATCCAAAATTGATTATAGACTCAAATGTGAAAGTGAAAACAATAAAACCTCTACAAGAAAACATAGAAGATCTTTGTGATCTTGGAATAAGCAAAGATTTTTTTCGATATGACACCAGAAGCATGATTCATAAGAGAAAGCAATTGATAAATTGTATCTCATGCAAATGAAAACCTTTTGCTCTTTAAGACATCATTAAGAACATTAAAACAGAAAAGCCAAAACTGGGTGAATATATTCGCAAATGATATAACTGATAAAGAACTTGTACCCATAATATATAAAGAACTTTTACAATTGGATAAAAAGACAAACAACCCAATTAAATAAATTTTGTTTTAGTAGGCAAGAAATGTGAACAGACATTTTACAAAGGAGACATGACTAACAAACTCAGGGGAAGATACTTAACATCATTAGTCATTGGAGAAATGTAAATTAAGACTATAATGAAGTATATCTTCATATCGGCTACAATGGATACAATTAAAACAGATACAACTGACAACTGGAACCCTTTATACAATACTGGGAAAATGTAATCCTACAGCCATGTTTGAAAACAGTTGGCAGTTTCTTTAAAATGTTAAACATAACTTTACCATATAACCTAGGAATTCCACTCCAAGGTATCTGCACAAAAGAAATAAAAACATAGGTCCCTCCAAAGACTCATATACTATATTAATAGCAGATGATTCCTCAAAGCTCCAAACTGGAAACACCCAATGTCTATCAACTGGTGAATAGAATATGTTATATCTATGCAGAGTGGCATGCAACTTAGAAATAAAAAAAGAACAAACTACTGATAAATAGTACCACATGGAAAAACCTCAAAAATATTGTGCTATGTGAAAAAGCCAGACACAAAAGTCTGTGTACTGTGATTCTATTTATATGGTATTTCTAGAAAATTCACATCTATAGAGATAGAAAGCAAATCAATGGTTACCTAAGAGTGGCAATGGGGATTAATGGCAAACAGGCACAAGGGAAGCTTTATGGTGAAATGTTCTAAAGTGCATTGAGGTACAGATTGCACAATTCTATGAATTTACTAAAAATGATTGAATTCTAACTGTGCAATGAATTGCATGGTATGTAAATTGCATCTCAATAAAGATGTTAAAATAACCTCTGCCACAACAGAATAGACTTTGGAAATCAGATATATTTTTATAGTAAAAATTTTGGCAAATATAAAGCACGAATCTCATAAATGGGCATTTCAGTATTTGTATAACCTTGGGCTGATTACTTCATCTGTTGGGAGCTCAGAGATTACCCAGTTAAAACTCTCATTTTATAAATGAAGAAGCTAAAATGTATTTTTACATATGTCTGCTGTAAGCTCTCTATTCCCCTATTGGTCAATTTTGCTCTTCCTATGCTATTTTAATTACCATAGCTTCAAAATGAGTCCTATAGCTCTCTGAGCAAGTGTCAGAAGATTGCATGTAGTAGAATATACTTTCATTAAATTAGTAAGCTATTATTTCTCAAAGCATAGTTGTGAAATATATTTTTTTCAGTTTCAAGAACAGTGATCCAGAATTTATGACTTTGCTACAAACTAGGATAATCTTAGATCTCTTGACTTTCCAAAGGACTCTTGAGTATCATGCTAATCTGCTTCCTATTTATAGTTAGTTGTGATATAATCATGGTTTTTTTTTTTTTAGATGAAGTCTTGTTCTGTCACCCAGGCTGGAGTGCAGTGGCATGATCTTGGCTCACTGCAACCTCCACCTCCCTGGTTCAAGCAATTCCCCTGCCTCAGCTTCCTGAGTAGCTGGGATTACAGGCGCACACCACCATGCCCGGCTAATTTTTTTGTTATGATCATGTTTTTTTTTTTAAAGAAATTAAAACCAACTTGAACAATATACTCCTAAGAAATACATTTATGATAAAATGATATTAAGAATAAAAAAAAGCTTGGATGATGAGATGGTGGGATGCTCAGATGAGATGGGGGGAGGGAGATGGCAGATGCACAGATCTAGCATTGCTTTTTTTTTTTTTTTTTTTAAGACAGGATCTTACTCTATCACTCAGGCTGGAGTGCAGTGGCATGATCCTAGCTCACTGTAACCTCAGACTCCTGGGTTCAAGTGGTCCCTTCAACCTCAGCCTTCCGAGTAGCTGGGATTACAGGTGTGCCTCACCATGCTCAGCTATGCTTTAATTTTTTGCAGAAATGGGGTCTCACTACGTTGCCCAGGCTGGTCTCGAACTCCTGGCTTCAAACAATCTTCCCACCTTGGCCTCCCAAAGTGCTGGGATTATAGTGCAGTAATTGTTGATGCTCCCGTTCTTCTCTGGAACAGCAGATTCATAGTATTCGTTATATTAATAAATAAGCAAATGAATACCTAAAGAAATGAAGTTTCTTTTCTGAAAGATACTAAGATGTGTAAGATATTGTGCAAGTTGTACTCTTGTAAAGAATATGAGCAATATACATAGTTGAATTCTTATGTTGAAGCACAAAATAATTTATAGAATGTAGAGTTTACAAAGCACAAATGTTTTTCAAATGTATTGAAATATGCTATAATACAGGAGAAATACATACTATAATCCCAGTTTTCTTAATAGCAATTGGAATTCTGATAGGTTAAGTGACTTATTCAAAGTAACACATCCAAAAAGTAACAAGCTTGGCTCAAATCCTCACTTCAGGTTCCTAGGTCATTTCCCTTGTGGCTGTCATCTCTCAAAATACAGAGTATGAAAGTTGTTATATGAGAATCAAACATTTAAGTGTTGAAATATATGTCGTTTCTGCCTCTTTATCTTATTTTTATTGGTTTTTATCTTAAGGATTTGGATAAGCTGAACTTACTGAAAATGGAACTGATTTTACTTGCAACGTGTTTTTCTTTGCCCTTTTAGTTTTAGGGCTAAACTTAACTCTGAATAGAGTTACTACTAATCAGCGGGTTGAATGACGTCCTTTTGATTGGATTTTTTATATAAAACACAACTTGGTTATTGAGATATTTGGGGCATTTTTTCCCCTAGGACATATGAACTAATTTAGGGTGGATGTTTTAAATCTTCTGTTTGTGATCTGTTTGTGAATATGCAATTCAGCAGGATGTAGAGGCCTTAAAAACAAACGAGGAATTTTAATTGCAGTTCTCTGGACAATTTGTGGCCAGTGGGCCTGTGAACAGAGAGGTCACTACAGGCATTGCAGTTTCCTTGCCAAGATTATAACTATTAACTGTTAATTTATGGAACATGTTTCTGCCTACTCTTCAATTGTTGAGAATATTACTGGTTTAATTCATGCCCTAGGATAGGGTTGGGTAGGGAGTAAATGACAAAATAGATGTTTTCTTGGCAAGTTATGATTAGGAGACTTTTCCAGACCAGACTTTTACCAGGATAATAAATCTAGACTTGTAGTTCAGTTGCGTTAAGTTTTTTAACAATAAAATAGTTTCAGACCAGATTTAGCTTAAAGAAGATAAGTTTCTCTAAATCTTAATGATTTTAAATAATAAATATATAAATTTATACTTATTCAAGTTTATAAGAGTGATTTTCTGCTTTTCCTTGGAAAAAAATTTAGATAGAGCTAAATTTATATGCCATTTTTTCCCTACGTTATCCAAAAAAAGGGCTGTTTTCTACTGTTGTAAATTAGTGGTCACTTTATAAATGTTTATTCACAAATAATAGATTGTTATGAAAAGTACACATGACTTTTGAGTCAATTTTCTAGCCAAACATTCTCATTTACAAATAAGTAAATTAAAGTGGAGAGGTTAAGAGACTTGTGCAGAAGTCCTTAGCTAGTTAGCAACTGAGTACTATAACTTAGATCACAAGACCCCATGCTATGTTCTTTCTACTCTGCCACAATGCAGATTAAACCTAAAACTTTAACAATACCGCAACATGGTCATGGTCCTATTACTCTTTTAGTATTGGTAGACGATTAAATGAAAAGTTTGATCAGGGGACTCAGAAAAAAAAACTACTCACACATTTTAAATATTTTGTTTTAAATTAAAACCCTAAATAAACATTTTTCACCATCTTTTGGTGTGTGCCCACTGATTAGGTTACCTATGCTTTTTTTTTTTTTGTCATAAATCACACTGACAGTACAGCATTTACTATTCTAGCATCAATTTCTTTAGGTTATTAGGGAACTTCAATACACTTGCAAAGTAATTTGAGTCCTGAATCTTTCTAGATTTTTATCATTTCTTCCAATTTAAATAATTTTTAGTCCAGCAAACATATAGGCAATCCTTCCTCTCTCCCTCCTTCCCTCTCTTCCTCTCTCCCTTCCTCCCTTATTTTCTTCCTTCTTTTCCTCTCTTTGTCTTTCTTTCCCTCCCTCCTTGCCTCCCTCCCTTCCTATTTCCCTCCCTTTCCCCTCTCTTCTCTCTCCTCCTCTCCTTCTTTCTCTCCTCTTCCTCCCCTCTCCTCCCTACTCTCTCATTCTTCTCCCTATCTTTGCTTTCTGGGTCCCTCTCCTCTCTCTCTCTTTCTTTTTAACTGACTGGACTTTATGGAGTCTTTTCTAATCTTTAACTTGGTTCTTAGAAACAACATCTGTTTCCCTGCTCCTACTGCATGTATTTTCATGCTAGTTAATTAAATTACAGTATAACAATAATAAGTGTAACTGGCATAAACAGGCTTGGGAAACAATAATAGGCCCTTGATAAACATGATTTAACTGTTGGAGCATTAGTGCTGGAATGTCTCGGAGAGCATCATCCTAACTGCAAGTCCTCAGCATGGATGGGAATCAGAAGAGGTTTAGAGAAGGAAAGGAGGGCGCATTAAGAGAGCTTTTACTCAACATAATTTCAGCGCCGAAATAATGATTAAAATGTTTTTTAAAAGTTTTCTGATGGGAAAATATGTTTTCAAAAGATTAAACAAAGTAAATCTACTTTGAGATTACATTACTATTAATAATTTAATACAGTACCTTCTAGTCTTTTGTGGTCATATATATTTTATTTATAGATAGGATCATGTTGGACTTATAGTTTACAATTTGTACTTTTTATCATTGATTTACACTATGAGTATTTCCCATATTAAATATTCTTTCAAAGTGTACATTTTCAGTGATTTACTGGATTTCATCTTATACATTTGCTAAAATTATTTATGTAATTGCCTATTATTGTATGTTTAATTATTTCTAAGCCTCTTCTCCACTTTTAAAGGATAAGTTGTATACCAGAGTGAATACAAACATGAACTTTACAGTCAGCTGTACTAATTATAGAAAATGGCACATAGTAAGTATCTAAAAGTATTAGTGATAAATATCTAGCAGTGCAAATTGTCTTCCTTATTTTTATGTTTTAAAGAAACTTCTGATTCTGTGTATGTGTGTGTGTATGTGTGTGTGTGATTTTTTATACAGTTTTCCCAACCATGTACTTTAGTAATTGGATTTGTACTATTCTTATAAATGAGTTTGACGGGACATAATATATTGTCAGGTAGATTTCACTGAGACTTGTCATCAAGGAACACATTTCAACTTTTTGTCTCTTCAGGTTCTGTTTTAGGTCCCTCCATTAGGTTCCGTGGTTTCTGTGATATAGGTGATGCATATTTCTTTTAAAATCTATTTCTTGGTATTTATATTTCTGTCATTATTGTAAAGACAATCTTTCTTTACTATAACATTCTGAATCACTAAATTTTAGAGTTGTTAAACTGTTCTTAGTTCTGAGAGTTTCTTCATTTGTTGACTTTCAAAGGTCTATTTAACACAATTATTCATTTCAATTAAATGTAGACTAATAAAAAGTCCAAGAATAGAAGAAATGAATGTCCATACTAGGAAAATTTAATAAAGACACCACTACCTAGGTTATTTTCCCTATAATTGAAAAGGTCTACTTTTTCATAATCATCTCAATTTCATAGCCATATTGTACCTGACTAATGAGATCATAACAATGAATGTCAACACTGTCAGATCAATGATGTCTCTTTTATAATGAATAAACCTTTAGCCCCCAATGAAAATTATATGCATATAATTATACATTAAAATATCTATTTCAAAAAATATCGATTTCAATATTTAGGCAGATTGAAACTGTAATGAAGTAGTCAGATGCTTTCACCTATTTGTAAAATATAAATGTGAATTTAAGGGAATAAAATGATCAGAAGACATACCAAAGTGGGAAAACTGAAGAGTATAGATACCAAAGAAGGTTAAAAACTGAGTTAATACTTGGTCAGATTTATTTATACTTAAGAAAAAAAGATAAAAGGAAAGAATTGGTAGAAACTAATTACAGATTTTAAAGTGGAAACCGGTGGACGTTTGCTAGTCTGGTAAGTGAGCTCAGGCTTCTTTTACTCCTCCCACTTCAGGCCTTGGATGCAAGTTCCCAAGTATTCTCTTCCTCTTGCCTCTTGCCTAAACCTTTACAAATGGTCCCTCTAAATTCTCCTTAAGTCAGCCAATCTGAGTGTGCCATTTATTTCTCACTGGAGCACTGAGTAATATATACTTGGTATTCAAAATGGCTCCATGAAAGACACACTCAAAGTGGGAGTGGATTGCTCATATAATTAAGGAGCAGGGAAAATCTTCCTGATTGATTGGGAGAAATAAGGCACAAGTAAGACATGTCATGTGGTGATACCAACCTTACTTCAGTGGTCCTTGATGTTGGCATGGGGTGGAGGGCAAGTCATTGGCTGTCAAATATCTGTAGAATTTAGCAACTAAGTCAACAAATATGACTACAATGATTGTAGAGTTAGTTATCTGGTGCCCTAGTTTTGTTAGTGTCAGTGTATACATCACCATTTGTGGTTTCTCTACTCCTTAATGATGTCTTAGAAAATTATTTATTTATTGAATGTTCCTTATATCACTTAATTTGAATGTGCATATATTTATGCTGGCTGGGGCCCTATATAGTAGGAGAGACTATATCTGTCATTAGGTGACAGAATAAATGGTGATCTTTCATAAAAGCATCCATGTGAAAGTTGCCTTCGTCCCTTCAGGATGCTATAACGAAGTACCACAGATTGAGGGGCTTATAAACAATAGAAATGTATTACTCACAATCCTGGCGGGTGGAAGAGATTGGAGTGCCAACATAGCAGAATTTGGTGAGGGTCGTCTTCTGGATTGCAGACTGCTGTCTTCCCTTCGTGTCCTCACATGGTAGAAAAAGAGTATGAGAACTTTCTGTGGTGCTTCTTATAAGGGTACTAATTCCATTCATGAGGGATCCATGCTCATGATCTAATCACCTCCCAAAGTCTCCCCTTCCTAATACTATCACATTGGGTGTTGAGATTTCACATGAGTTGTGGAGGAGCACAAACATGCAGTCCATTGCAAGAGCAATATATTTTCAAATACGTTTCTTTAGATGTATTCTTATCTAGCTGCTGTAAAATAGAAACTCAAAATACTCTGTGTCCAAAGTAATAATGTCTATGCTTAAGTCCCATAATAATTCTCATCACTTTTTGATACTGATTTGATCTTTGCATCTTAATAAGACCCTCATTAGCTTTTCAAATATATATGAAAGATGTGTATCATGTCATACTATTTCAGTTTTTAATATTTAACTTTTCACTGGTTGAATGAAAACTTAGTATCAAATAGTAAACAAAATATTTTTAAATAATTTCCTTTAGAAGCCATCATCTTCTCTGTTCAGGATGAAACATTCAAACTCTCCTTCACTGTTATTGCATAGTTCAGAGACAACTCTTAATTGTATTAATAGCATTGAACAGCACTCAGTGATTTGTGGAGCTTTCTACCAAGATACTTGGTGACCAAATGTGGCCAAAGAACAATATGATGAATTTCTAAAGAACTTAGTGCTACTTTTAAAAAGTTGGCTATACATGTACATTGCTAAATATTGATGACATTCCGTGTTTTCTCATGTAAAGGCATTAGAAAAGATTTTTTTTTCTCTGAAGTAATTATAGTGGTTTCAAGCATCTAATTTTTGATGACACTTTTGTATTCATTTCCAATAATTTTGAAAATAGCGTTATCTCAGTGAGTTCTTCATTTCACTGGTAAGAAGCAACATATGTGTATAGTAAGACTATTATTCCACAGAACATGTTCATCCTATTGAAATGAGTTGCTTTTGGCAACTTTTATCAAATCATTTATTCTTCTTGAAATGTCACCATTGTTCAATGACATAGAAAAGATAATTTATTAAAATGTTTCCATCATCGCACTAATCTTCTTTGAAGCTGTTATGACAAATTTTTATACAAAATCATACGGTTTAACACACTTTGTAATCACTTAAACTATTTTTCAGAGACTTCTCACATCCATTGCACCTGATCACTAAAAACCAATAGTGTCTTTCTAACCTTTGTGACATGCAGAAACACTCATACATGTTTCCAGAATGCCCCCCACTAGGAGGAAGCATCATTCCCTTGAAAAATCACTGGGCTACAGTAACATTAAGCCAATACTTTGAAAGTCATTGAGAAAGATTGATTTCGGGTTATTGAAATACATTATACCTTGAGGTTGCAAATTTATTCCAATAGAAAACATTTTAAGGTATCTTGCATTCTTATAATCTCACTCCTAATTAGTGAACACAGCACCTTCACAAACCTCTCTGAGAAAAAGATCAGTTTCTGACTAATTTTTCTGAGGACTAACTGCCCAGTACTTTAAAAGGCAGTCAATCTACTCTCAAAGAATCATACCTTTAGAAAGTCTTTTCATAGAGCAAACACGTGCCTGCCTGCCTGCAGTGCCCAGTGTAGAATGAGGGAACTGAATAGATGTGGAGTGCTTCCTAGCACTATTTGTTTTCCTGTCTAGAACATGGCCTGTTCCATTGACCTGATTTGGGCTACTATTCATGTTATAGAATCAGACAGATAAGTGTTTCTATCCAAACAATCAGACAAATAAGTGTTTCTATCCAAACAGCTTCTTTCAGGTCTGATCTCCTGTCTCCTTTTTCTTTAGGTGAAGTTCAAAATCTTATTACTTCTGCCTCCCTCACGTGTGAAACTGCAGAACTATTCTCCAACTGAATAGGTATTATATTTTCCAGGGCGAGAGTCCACAGCAGGGGCCTGTATTTCAAGCTGCTCTTTCTTCTTTCGCCTTCTAAATGTCATATTCTCCAAGCCTCCCTCTTCCCCAGCCCTGACTCCTCCACATGTAGGACTTCACTAGCCACCAGAGTACTGGTGACTCTTGAGTCAATATCCACGCTTGGGCCCCTCAAGATCTGTTCATCTTCTGTTCACCTGAATAACCAAGGTATATATGTTCAAAACCTAGCTCTCTTCTACCTTGCTGAATTATCCCACTACTCCTTCCATCACCCAAAACAAAAACCTACAAATGTATGAGTCATCTTGAACTCACAATCCATATTCATTTAATTGGTAAATGCTATCAGAAATCTCTCACAGTTGTTCAGTGTTCTTCAGCATCAATCTCAGTGCCTTAATAATAAGGGTTCTCCGCAAATGAGAGCGGTGGTTTGCCAGGAACTCTGCTAGACTTCTCACATACATTCTTATTTAGTCTTCTTAAAACACTGAACGAAAGTAATATCATTCTAATGTTACCTACGAATAAACTAAGGGTCAATTAAGTAACATAATTCTCCCAAGGTCATGTAGCTGTTATCCAACGAAACCAGGATTAAAACTTATTTCACACTTTCACCATATCCCATATTTTCATCTTTCTCATCAATTTCTTTCATGAAAATTCTTTAAAGTATTCTCTTGATTTCCCTGCTTCCACGTGTTTTTCCTCTAATCTCACTTCTATATGGCTGCCAAAGTAACCTTTCTCAAATACAAATTCAATTGTGTGACTCCTATCCTTAAAATCCTTCCGTGTCTCTGCCTTTCTGTATTTCAAGATAAAACCCAGACCCCTTGACTTAGCCCGCAAGATAATTCATGAGGTGGCCTCTGTCTACCTCTCTAGCTTCATTGTCTGCCATTTCATCAAGGACAGGCACACTTCCCTCTAGTCACAGAAGCAACTTTTAGTTCTCCAAATACATCATGCTGTTTCATCCTTTAATACCTTCTCATGTGCTTTTTGGTCTACTTGGGTGCCCCCAACCCACCTTCTCTGCCAGGCCAATGTCTTCAAGGCTTGCTCATGTTACCTTCTTTAAGAAGTCTTCCTTGATAATTCTGTCTTTTATTTAGACAATTTCATTTTCATCTATGATGCCCTGTGCATACTTCCATTTTAGATACTTCATTTTTTCACATGTACTTTCCCAAAAGCAAACCCCTGAGTCAAGGATTCAAGTATAAGTAGTTTATTTGGGATATGCGTGGAACACTGGTAGGGAGAGGGGCAGTGACACAGGGAAGATAAATCAGAAGCAAAAGGGTATGTGATTAACCACAGTGGGACAGTAGATCTTAAATCTGACCAGAAAACTTTTAGGAATTGGCACAAAACACGCAACTCAGAATTAAGCCACTCAAGGTAGGAGGGAGCTGAAATATTTATACACCAGCCCTTGTGTATAAATTAAGAGTGTCTGGAAGGTGCTGCTTCTCAGATTTGGGGGGGATTACTGTTCTTTGGGCAGAGCAGACTTGTGTGGTTCAGAGTAAAGCAATCAGGCCCAGAGATGTAGATTATGGCCAGGGGTTAGGGTTAGGCAGCTGTAAGTCATCTGGAGCATGTCCAAAGGGTATGGACTGCATACTGACTGGTCTGCATGGTAGCCTTTACTATGGTCCTTTGTTTACTTGTCTGCATTCCCAACTAGGCTATAATGAGACTATAATGAGAGCAAGTATCTTATAGTTACCTCTACTGTCTCCACAGCTAGGAAGGTTGCTGCCACAGGGTAGACTACTCCCTAAAAGATAGTGGGATAAAAGACTGAATAATATGAGGCCTGTCAGAAGTGCAAGTAGGTACAGGAGTCCCAGGTGCAGAGGGGTAGTAGACTGGAGTCTTTCCCTGGAGGTTAGGTTGGGGAACATCTTCAACATTTGAAGATGTTATCCAATTAGCTATTGGATTTCCTCCTTAGATTTGGAGACTCAATAAAATCATATCCTAAAATAGTTGTGACATGAATTCACTTATTCATTTATCCACAAATATTTATTAGCCATTACCATGTGCCAGGTACAATACAAGAATCTAGCATGAACTCTTTCAAAATTTTGTGTCCACTGAATGGAGTTCTTTTTGTTTGTGGATATTTGTGAAATATGTGAAATTCTGTGTAAAAGTATTTGAGTGTGTGCGTTTTTATGCATGTCATGTTCTTTCACTATTATGACTCATCAACTGAAGACATGAAATGGAAATTTTGTCTTGAGAATAGCAATACATCACAAGTGTTTTTGCAAAACCCTTTCATGAGCACAACTACATTAGACTGCTGCAACACTCCTGTGAGATGGACAGACAGTATGTCTCTACTATATATGTGAGGAGTGACATTCAGGGACGGTAAATCGCTTGCTCATGGTTATTCATATAGTAACTAGCAACCTTGGCTCTAAATTTTTAGAGTCCAAATTTAGTTCCACTATGCTTTATTATTCTTAGCTTTATACAGAAGCCTTTTATTAATCACTTAACATTAACTGATGACTAAGAAATGAACATTAACTTATAAATAGGTACATACATGACTAAGAAATGAAAACTTTTATTGTCTAATTATTACTGGTAATAATCTCCAACCACTTAAAGATTATAATTTAGCTTATATGCTGAAGTCCACCCTCTGATGCAAATTTTTACTGCAGTGGCACAGAACAGTGTCCACATCTATTTGCATGTTCAGGAAAGGCTCTTTATTATCTATCTCCTGCCTACCTTTCTGACTTATTTCCCCATTATTTTTTCCCAAAAGACATTAGACTTTAAACACATTAGACAGTTTCCCAAACACAGGATACAATTTCATTTCATTCTGTTTTAGCT
The DNA here is from genome assembly GCF_001698545.2 of Rhinopithecus bieti. NCBI lineage: Eukaryota > Metazoa > Chordata > Mammalia > Primates > Cercopithecidae > Rhinopithecus > Rhinopithecus bieti. The sequence continues at coordinate 254,134 of NW_016809126.1, read as the reverse complement.
CATCTTCTTTCCTCAGGCTGGAATGATTTTGGCCTAATTAATGAATCCAAGAATAAACAAACTCCAAAGTCCCCTCCTTTCAGCAGCTTTCTCTGACTGGTCTAGGCAGGATGAATTGCTCTCTTATCTGTATTCCCACAATGCATTTTGTTGGGAATGTGTCACAACTTTTACCACATTGTCTTATAGTGATTCATGTGTTTCTCTTCCTAGTTACACACAATTTCTTGAGGGCAAACACCATGTCCTATTCATCTTTGCATTCTTAGTGTTTTGCTCTGTCCCTAGCATGGCATGGTGCTTCAATAATGTCTGTCAAATTAACTGATTATAAAGAGCATTGATTATAAACTGCACTCATTATAAGTGTTAATGTTCTTAAACTTGCCTTGGTATCTCTTATTTAATCTTGTTTAATGACATTGCTTCTGCCATGTATTTTGCCCTGGAAAACTGTGGTTTTGAGTCTCTACCTTTACAAATAGTGATTCTTAATTTATTATTGAGTTTTATTTGTAGTTAGTGGATTAAAATTTAGATCATAAATTAATTTCAATTTTTTGCTTTTATGACTGTGCTTAAAATGTATATCTTAAAGAATTTATTAGCTCACTGCTATTTTTGAGAATCAACTCCATTATCTTTAGAGACAGCTTTCTTAACATCAATGTTTGATATGTTATAGATGTTTAGCATAATGATTTTTAATTCTTCTTCATATATCCCTACCATCTGACTGAATATAGAGTGGAAGGCTGTTTTCCTGTGATTTTAGATTGTGAATTTTCTGAAAATAATTCCAATCATTACTTTCTAAACATTATTTTTTTGTTTCATGGTTCAAATTTTATTAATGTTCTTTATATCCGTTCTCTTTTCATATTAAATTGAACGAATTGAAGTTGCTCTGAATGCCACAACAGTGAAATATAATTATCTCATAAAGTACTTTGATTTTGCAGGATAGAAACAGTAGACAGAAAGATAATCAGAGATAAACTGAACTATTATACCATTATCATACTTGTGAAACAGTGAATCAAGCTTTGTTTGGTTCAACCAGGAAAACACAAATCACCTCTCCACATTTAAATCAAGAGAATGGAATGAAGCATTAGTTACGCAGGTGTGTAACAAAGAAGTTGTAAAAGATACGTTAAAGCAACTCAGAAATTAGCAAAATCAGGAAATGCTATCACTCCTTGGCTGGAGAAGGATGTTTTGGAGGCCCAAGGACAGGGTACTGCAGCAAGCACTGGATCCACTGCAGTCTAACTACTAGGAGCTGGAGCTACAGAGTGGACACAGACTTAGTCAGAGGGGAAAGGCAAAAAATACTCTGGTTTCTTCTTTCCTTCCATCCTACAGTCTCCTGACAGTGCCTCCTAGTACACAAATCCAGTCGGATGTCTGTAAAATAGGGCCTGAAGGGGTGACCTCTATGATGCAGAGTAGAGGAGAAGGGAGAGGAGTGAATATGAGATCACATAGACCAGTACTGGCATCCACATTATTTATTATTTAGTGCCTGAATCTACACGCTCCTAACATCTTATGGATCATTTAAGCTTGGAATATTTGGAAGACCTGTGATTGGCTGAGGTATTGGATTAGCTGGTTGCTAAGTCTAGACAAAATATTACCAGACCCTACTGCTTATAATTTTATACTGCTATTATTCACTTTAGCCCCATTTTCTAGTGGCCATTATAAGGTTGTAAATAATGCATCTTAAAAATAGTTTCATTGTGATATAATTCACATACTGTAAAATTCACTTTTTTTTTTTTTTTTTTGAGTCAGAGTTTTACTCTTGTTGCCCAGGCTAGAGTCCAGTGGTGCAATCTTGGCTCACTGCAACCTCCACCTCCCGGGCTCAAGTAATTCTCCTGTCTCAGTCGCCTGAGCAGCTGGGATTACAGGCATGCACCACTATGCCCAACTAATTTTTTGTATTTTAATATAGATGGGGTTTCACCATGCTGGCCAGGCTAGTCTCGAACTCCTGACCTCATGTGATCCACCCACCTCGGCCTCCCAAAGTGCTGGGATTTGAGGTGTGAGCCACCATGCCCAGCCAAATTTTACTCCTTTAAAGTGCACAATTCATTTTTTGCATATTCACAGATATGTGATATTATCACCACAGTCAATGTTTAGAATATTTTTATCACCTCAAAAAGAAACCCCTTATTCTTTACTTATTGCCCCTATACTCCCCCATTTGCCCTGCCTCCTAGTCCTAAGAAATATCTAATCTACTTTCTGTCACTTTAGAGTTCCCTGTTCTGGACTTTCATATGGATAAAATCATGTATCATATAGTTTTTCTAACTTTCTTTCACTTAGTGTAATGTTTTTGAGGTTCATTCATGTTATAGCATGCCTCAGTATTTCATTCCTTTTTATGACTGACTATTATTCCATGTATGAGTGGTTATACCACATTTTATTATTAGTTTGTCAGTTGATTGAGGTTATTTCCATCTTTGGCTCTTATGAACAATGTTGCTATAGACGTGTGTAAACGTTTCTCTGTGGATACACGTTTTCATTTCTCTTGGGTATATGCCTAAGATAAAACTGGCAGGTCATGTGGTAAGTCTGTGTTTACCTGTTTGAGAAACTGACTATTTGCCTAAGTGTCTGTAACATTTCACATTCTATTAGCGGTGTGTGAGGGTTCAGATTTCACTTCATTTTCATCAACACTTGTTATCTAGCTTTTTGATTCTAGCCATTTTAGAAGGTGGAAATAATATATTTTTATATTAAAGCACAACTTTATGGCAGAAATTGTTCCTTTGACATGAACATATTTCCCAAGCAGGGAAAAGAGCACTGTAGTGCTCTCTTTTTCAGAGATATGGTTAGTTCAAGATCTGCTATTTAAGAACTGTTATATGAGCAAGGGTTCAATATTAGATGTGTTATTTTTTGAGTTTTAATTGCATTTCATTACAGTATCTGACAGTGATAATACTTAGAGTGGTGTTAGCAAAACTGTATGTATTTTTACATTTGTTATTATGTTTGATACAAATGAATTTGTCTAGTATATTTTTAAGTTATAAAGCATAACAATAAAGTCAACACTTCTGAAACAATTGCCTACATTGTGAGACAGAACATTGTCTTCATCACTGATGTTACCCCATGTGCATGTTCTAGATATCAAGCTACTGACTCACAGCCCAAAATAACTAATTCCCAGTATCTTGTGTTTAAAATGTGTGCTTTCAAAAACACATTTTACCTCATATTTGTGTGTCCCTAAACAATATATTGTTCAGTTTGTTTTTGAGCTTTATAAAAGTGGTGTCATCTTATATGAAGTGTTTTGTGACTTTCTATTTTTCATTATTTCTTTTATAGGATTCATGTATATTGTGGGATATAGCTAGAGTTCCTTAATTTTTGTTTTCTACAATAATCAAGTGTGTGAATATGCCATATCATTTAGTATCCCATGTTTAAATACTTAGGTAATTTTGTTTTTGTTTGTTGCTTTTATGACCAGTGCTGATATAAACATTCTTGCGTATCTACTGGGGTGTATGTGCAAGGCTTTCTCTAGAAAGTGGAGTGGAATTGCTGAGTGGTAAGGTAAGTGCATATTCAAATTTACATTATAATGCCAAATTGCTTTCCAAAGAGTTTAAACCAAATTATTAGGGTTGTAGGGGCTTCTACATAAAACCTGCTTTAGCTGACAATAATACTGCTATACTAGCTTAACTTGGTTTAGTGTTTGACAGTATATAATTCTATCATTGTACATTCTATATTTTGAGCATGCATATTTAAAGAAGATATAGATGGATTTTTCCTAAACTTTTATTTGAGATACAGGGGGTACATGTGCAGGTTTATTACCTGGGTATGTTATGTGATACTGATGTTTTGGGTATAAATCCTGTCACCCAGGTAGTGGGCATAGTATCCAATAGGTAGGTTTTCAACCCTATATATATGATATGATATGGTATGATATGATATATGTATGATATGATGATATATATATGATATGGTTTGGCTGTGCCCCTACCCAAATCTCATCTTGAATTGTAACTCCCACACTTCCCACATGTGGGAGGGACCTGGTGGGAGGTAATTGGATCATGAGGGCAGGTGTTTTCCGTGCTATTCTCATGATAGTGAATAAGTCCCTTGAGATCTGATGGCTTTATAAAGGTGAGTTTCCCTCCACAAGTTCTCTTCTTTTGTCTGCCACCATGTGAGATGTGCCTTTCACCTTCCACCATGATTTATGATGCCCCCCAGCCACTTGGAACTGTAAGTCCATTAAATCACTTTCTTTTGTAAATTGCCCAGTCTTGGGTATGTCTTTATCAGCATCATGAAAATGGACTAATACACCATGCTTCCCTCCCTCACTCCCTCCGTTTAGTAGTTTATACTGTCAATTGTTCTCATGTTTATGTCCTTGTGTGCTCAATATTTAGCTCCCACTTATGAGTGAGAACATGCAGTATTTGGTTTTCGGTATTATTTCCTGTATTATTTCGCTTAAGATTATAGCCTCCAGCTGTATCTAGGTTGCTTCAAAGAACATAATTTCATTCTTTTTTATGGCTGTGTAGTATTTCCTGGTGTATATGTACCACATTTTCTTCCAATCCACTGTTGATGGGCACCTAGGCTGATTTCACATCTTTGCTATTGTGAAAAGCACTGTGATGAACATATGAGTGCATGTGTCTTTTCTCATAATTATTTCTCTTCTTTGGGGTATATACCTAGTAATGAGATTGCTGGGTTGTATGATAGCTTTGTTTTAAGTTCTTTGAGAAATCTCCAGACTGTTTTCCACAGTGGCTGTACTAATTTACATTCCCATCAACAGTGTATAAGCATTCCTTTTTCTCCACAGCCTCACCAGGATCTGTTATTATTTGACTTTTTGATAGTTGTTCTGACTGGTGTGAGATGGTATCTCTTTGTGGTTTTGATTTGCATTTCTCTGATGATTGTGATAAGAGCATTTTTTTCTTTTCATGTTTGTTGGCTGCTTGTATATCTTATTTCGAGAAGTTCCTGTTCATATCCTGATATGGTTTGGCTCTGTTACCACTCAAAATCTCATCTTAAATTGTAATCTCCATAATCCCTGTAATCCACATGTGTCAAGGGAGAGACCAGGTGGAGGTAATTGAATCAGGGCGGTGGTTTCCCCCATCTGTTCTTGTGATAGTGAGTGAGTTCTCACAAGATCTGATAATTTTATAATGATCAGATAATGTTTGGTAATTCCTCCTGTATTCATTCTCCTTCCTGTCACCCCTTGAAACAGGTGCCTTGCTTCTGCTTTGCCTTTTGCCATGATTGTAAGTTTCCTGAGGCCTTCCCAGCCATGCTGAACTGTGAGTCAGTTAAATCCTTTTCCTTTATAAATTATCCAGTTCCAGGCAGTTCTTTATAGCAGTGTGAAAATGAACTAATATATGGCCTTTGCCCATATTTTAATGAGGTTATTTGTTTTTGCTTGTTGAAATGTTTAAGTTCCTTATAGATTCTGGATATTAGACCTTTATCAGATGTGTAGTTTGCAAATATTTTCTCCCATTCTGTAGGTTGTCTATTTACTCTGTTGATAGTTTTTTGTTTGTTTTTGTGCTGTGCAGATCTTTAATTAGGTCCCACTTGTCAATTTTTGTCGTTTTTTGCAAGTGTTCTTGAGGACTTAGTAATAAATTCTTTCCCAAGGCAGATGTTCAGAATGATGTTTCCTAGGTTTTCTTCCATGATTCTTATACTTTGAGGTCTTACACCTAAATCTTTAACACATTTTGAGCTGGATTTTTGTAAGTGGTAAAAGGTAGGGATCCAGTTTCATTTTCTTGCGTATGGCTATACAGGTATCCTAGCACTATTTATTGAATAGGGAGTCCTTTCTCTACTACTTGTTTCTGTTGGCTTTGATGAAGATCAGATGGTCACACGTGTGGCTTTATTTCTGGGTTCTCTATTCTGTTCTATTGGTCTATGTGTCTGTTTTTGTACCAGTACCGTGCTGTTTTGGTTAGTGTGGCCTTATGGTGTTGTTTGAAGTCAGGTAGTGTGGTGCCTCTGGCTTTGTTCTTTTCACTTAGTATTGCTTCGGTGTCTATTTGGTTTTTTTTTTTTTTTTTTTTTTTGGTTCTTATAAATTTTAGAATATTTTTTCTAGTTCTTTGAAAATGACATGAGTAATTTGATAGAAATAGCATTGATTCTGTAGATCGCTTTGCGCAGTATGGCCATTTTAATGATACTGATTCTTTACATCCATGAGCATGGAATGTTTTTCCATTTGTGTTGTCTCTGATTTTTTTTCTGTAGTGTTTTGAAGTTCTCCTTATAGAAATCTTTCACACCCTTATAGAAATCTTTCACCTTCTTGATTTATGTATTACTAGGTATTTCAACTTTTTGTGGCTATTGTAAATGAGATTGCGTTCTTGATTTGACTCTCAGCGTGAGCATTATTAGTGTATGGAAATGCTACTAATTTTCGTACATTGATTTTGTATCCTGAAACTTTACTTTGAAGTTGTTTATCAGTTCTAGGAGCCTTTTGGTGGAGTCTTTAGGGTTTTCCAGATATATAATCATATGATCAGTGATGAGGGATACTTTGACTTGTTTTCCTTTTTGGGTGCCTTTTATTTCTTTAACTTGCCTGATTGCTCTGGCTAGCACTTCCAGTACTTTGTTGAATAGGAGTGGTGAAAGTGGACATCCTTGTCTTGTTCCAGACAAGGGAATGGTTCCACCTTTTGCCCATTAAGTATGATGTTGGTCTTGGGTGTGTCACAGATGACTCTCATCATTTTGAGGTATATTCCTTCAATGCCTAGTATGTATAGGGCTTTTATCATGAAGGTATGTTGGATTTTATCAAAAGCTTTTTCTGTGTTTATTGAGATGATCCTATATTTTTTGCTTTTAATTCTAAGTGGTAGATCACATTTATGATTTGCTCATGCTGAACCAGTCTTGCATCCCAGGAATAAAGCCTAATTGTGGTGAATTAACTTTTTGACCTGCTGCTGAACTTATTTTTTTTAGTATTTTGTTGAGGATTTTGGCATCTTTAAAATCAGGGACATTGACCTGTAGTTTTCTTTTTTCTTTTTGTCTCTGCCAGGGTTTGGTATCAGGCTGATGCTGGCTTCATAGAATCAGTTAGTGAGGAGCCCCTCCTCTTTGATTTTTTTGGAATAGCTTCAGTAGAATTGGTACCAGTTCTTTGGACATATGGTAGATTCAATTTGCCTGTGAATCCATCTGATCCAGGGCTTTTCTCTGCTGGTAGACTTTTTATTACTGATTCAGTTTCAAAACTTGTTATTGGTCTGTTCAGGTTTTCATGTTCTTCCATGTTTAATCTTGGGGGCGGGTTGTGTGTTTACTGGAACTTATCCATTTCCTCTAGATTTTCTATTTTGTGTGCCTAGAGGTGTTCATTATAGTCTCTGAAGATCTTTTGTATTTCTGTGGAATCAGTTGTAATGGCATCTTTGTTATTTCTCATTGCACTTATTTGGATCTTCTATTTTGTTTTCATTGTTAATCTAGCTGTGTCATTCTGTAAAAGTCATAGGTATTTTCTGCTTCAATATTGCCTCTCCTCCATTCTTTCTATTATCTCTTCTAGGGTTCTGATTAAATCTTATTTATTCTTCATTTCTTTTATCTTGTCTTTCATGATTTTATTTTCCTTGTCTTTCTTGGTAATTTCTTTTTCCATTGAATTTGCATTTTAATTACTATGTATTTTTTGTTTCTTAAGTTCTGTTTGGTTCTTTTATACCCGGTCATTTTTATAGTTTTTTGTCCCTTATTTTCATTTAAGATTTTAATTTGTTAACATTTCATACTTAGTTTTTAATGTTACTTTTCTAATAATTTTAATTTTCATTATCTATATCATTGATGATTTTTTTTGTAGTTGTTTTGTTTTAACTAATTGTGCCTTTTCTTTGTACAGTTAATAATTTTTATTGTGATTTTATGTTTGGTTAAACTTAGTCTATGGAAATGAATTTTCTCCAAATTATGGAGATTTATGTTGGTTTCTTCTTGTTTCCAGCAAGTACTACTGAGTTAGTATTCCTTTCCCCCTTTCTGAGGCTGCCAAATTCATGTGCCTCAGGTGTAGCTACTTGACATTGCATAGAGCATATGGATATGTCCTCCAGTCCCAGTGATTCAGTAATGGTAAGGCGATTGTCCTTGGAATCCTTAGAGCTTACCTTTCTGATTTCAGTTTACCGTTTATTATGATCTTTACTGTTGTTATTATTAATCTTACTAGCTCATAGATATTTTCTTTATTTACTTGTGGGTATGATTTGTATTAGAAAGCTTTTCTAAATTTACACTACATCTAATTTTTTTTGGTAGAAGAAAGACCTTTGGATCTAATCTTCCTTATTGCTAGTAGAAATCTCTAGGGTATCTTTAAACAAAATAGCATTTTAGGGCCTCAAAAGATAGGCTCATTTCCTGCCATTTTGTTTTAAATCACCTTACACTGCATCAGCTGGTTAAAACAATTAAAAAGTGTTTATTATGGTTATTTTATGTGTTAAATTGACTGAGCCAAAGGATGTCCAGATAGTTGGTTAAACATTATTTCTGGGTATGCCTGTGAGGGTGTTTCTGAATGAGAAGAACATTTAACATTTGGATTGATAGACTGAGGAAAGCCAGTTGCCCTCCCCAATGTGGGTGGGCCTCACCCAATCTGTTGAAGGCCTGAATAGAATAAGAAACTGAATAAGAAGCAATTTTGTCTTTCTCTCTGACTGTTTGAGCTGAGACATCAGTCTTCTCCTGCCTTTGGCCTCAAACTCAGACTGGTGTTTACACCATCAGCTCTTCTGCTTCTGAGGCCTTTGGACTCAGACTGCAACTATCCCATCAGTTTTCCTGGTTCTAGATTTAGTCTCTATAACCATGTGAACCAATTTATTATTAATTAATAAATACCTACCTACATACTTACCTTTTGGCCCTCTTTCTCTAGAGAACCCTGATTAATACAATGTTCTAGAAAATATTGGCAATAGCAGACAGTGTACTAGTAAGCACTTGAATATGGTTATTGTATTAGTTCATTTTTACACTTCTGATAAAGACATACCCAAGACTGGGCAATTTACAACAGAAAGAGATTTAATGGACTTACATTTCCATGTGGCTGGGGAGGCCTCACAATCATGATGGAAGGTGAAAGGCACATCTCACATGACGGCAGACAAGAGAAGAGAGAGCTTGTGTTCTCAAAAGCACGTTTTGAAAAACTCCTGTTTTTAAAAACATCAGATCTCGTGAGACTCACTGTCATGAGAACAGCATGGGAAAGACCTGCCTGCATGATTCAATTACCTCCCACCAGGTCCCTCCCACAACACGTTGCAATTCATTATGAGATTTGGGTGGGGACATAGCCAAACCATAGCATTGCATCCCTAGCCCCTCCCAAATCTCATCCTCACATTTCAAAACCAATTGTGCCTTCCCCCAAATTCTTAGCTCATTTCAGCATTAACTCAAAAGTTCACAGTCCAAAATATTATCTGAGACAAGGCAAGTCCCTTCTGCCTATGAGCCAGTAAAATCAAAAGCAACTTAGTTATGTCCTAGATACAATGGGTGTACAGGCATTGCATAAAGACACCCATTCCAAATGGGAGAAATTGTCCAAAACAAAGGGGCTACAGGCCCCATGCAAATCTGAAATCCAGCAGCTCAATCCAGTCTTAAAGCTCGAAAATGATCTCATTTGACTCCATGTCTCACATCCAGGTCACACTGATGTAAGAGGTGGGTTCCCCCGGTTTTGGGCAGCTCTGACCTTGTGGCTTTGCAGGGTACAGCCTCCCTCCTGGCTGCTTTCATGGGCTGGTGTTGAGTGTCTGTGGCTTTTCCAGCATATGGTGCAAGCTGTTGGTGGATCTACCATTCTGGGATTTGGAGGACAGGGACCCTCTTCTCACTGCTCCAATAAGCGGTGCCCCAGTAAGGATTCTGTGTGGGGGTTCCAACCCCACATTTCCCTTCTGCACTGCCCTAGCAGAGGTTCTCCATGAGGGCCCTACCCCTGGAGCAAACTTCTCCCTGGGCATCCATGTGTTTCCATACATCTTCTGAAACCTAGGTGGTTTCCAAACCCCAATTCTTGACTTCTATGCACTCACAGGCTCAACACCACCTAGAAGCTGCCAAAGCTCCTCTAAAGCCATGGCCTGAGTTGTACCTTGGCCCCTTTTAGTCACGGCTGGAGTGAGTGGAAAGCAGGGCACCACGTCCCTAGGCTGCGCACAGCACTGGGACCCTTGGCCGGGCCCATGAAACCACTCTTTCCTCCTAGGCCTCCAGGCTGTGATGGGAGGGGCTGCTGTTAGCTGTTAAGACCTCAGACATGCCCTGGAGACATTTCCCTCATGTTTTGGGAATTAACATTTGGCTTCTCATTACTTATGTAAATTTCTGCAGTGAGCTTGAATTTCTCTTACGAAAATGAAATTTTCTTTTCCATCACATTGTCAAGCTGCAAATTTTCCAAACTTTTATGCTCTTTTTTCCTTGTAAAACTGAGTGCCTTTGACAGCACCCAAGTCACATGTGAATGCTTTGTTGCTTAGAAATTTCTTCCTCCAGATACCATAAATTATCTCTCTCAAGTTGAAAGTTCCACAAATCTGTAGAACAGGGGCAAAATATCGCCAGTCTCTTTGCGAAAACATAACAAGAATCACCTTTGCTCCAGTTCCCAGCAAGTTCCTCATCTCCATCTGAGACCACCTCAGCGTGGACTTTATTGTCCATATCACTATCAACATTTTGGGCAGAGCCACTCAAGTTCCTAGGAAGTTCCAAACTTTCCCACATTTTCCTGTCTTCCTTTGAGCCCTCCCAACTCTTCCAACCTCTGCCTGTGACTCAGTTCCAAAATGGCTTCCACATTTTCGGGTGTCTTTCCAGTAATGCCCCACTCTACTGATACCAGTTTACTGTATTAGTTTGTTTTCACACTACTGATAAAAACGTACCCCAGACTGGGCAATTTATGAAAGAAAAAGGTCTACTGTGAAGCCGGCGTATTTTTTTTTATGGTCAAATTCACTGAAGAAAATCCAGGAATGTGGAAGAAGAAAAATGGTAATTTAGTGTTCATTAGTTTATGTGATTCTATGCTTAAAAGGAGACTACCCTCAATTTTTCCAGGGAAGCGATTTCAGTGCTTTTCTACATGTGTTTCTTTAGGAGGCAGTCTATTATTAACAAATAAAATGCAGTGAATCAACAAATGCTGGAGTGTTTCTCTGTTATGCATACTAACAGACAATAAGCAATATGACTAATGACAAGAACTATGACTAAGGTATGCTGTTTCTTAATATTTTCTCTCTCTTTCCTTTCAATCTCTCCTCCCCTGCTAAATACAAATATTGTGTTAAGAATTTAAATAGCTTATATACTTAGAATCTTCACTGAGATATTAGATTTATTAAAATTGCTGCTAATTCAATATGTTTTAAATATTTAACATAAAAACTTTTAACATGTTAAATTTAAATCGCCAAGCCAATGAATTGAAGGTGATTGTGAGGATAATTAGGTTTCAAAATTGTCCCTTAAATTAAAAAATAATCACTGTCCAGAAGAAATTCTTAGGAGATGAATTTAATTAACTTGGCTCTTGCCAGGCAACCCCTTTCTACTTTTCTTGTAAATGACCTCAGCTTGATAGAACTTGACCACCTGTTCTGTGTATTGGTTACAGGGCTCAACTTCAGCTTATTAAACTAGCTAGGTTGCTTTGATATGAGTCCCAGGTTTCATTCCTGCAAATGTTCCTGTCTCTATAACAGCTGGACCCTGGTTTCCTAACCCCCCTGCCTTAGAAGTCATAGTGTCAAGTTTCAGCCACTTTGACCCCTTCATCTGCTCTGCTTGGATGAATTTATTTCAGTTTAGGATCTCCTGTTACAACCTCTTTGAAATCTACAAGGAGCGAAGGCAGTCTAGTCTTGCTGCATGGAGTCTTGGCATCTAGTTATACTGTTAGGATGCTTTAGGGTCCAATGAAAGAAACCAGAATTTAAACTGGGGTGAACACAGGCATATGTTATTTTATGAGGGGAATCCCAGGGGGATAGCGAACTCCAGGATTACTTAATTGGTGAATTACACTAGGTATTCAAGAGCCAAGTCTCTTTTGTTCCTCTGTTATGTCCTCTGGGGCAGACACTATCCTCAGGCTGATACCAAATTGCTGGTAGCAGTTCCAGGCATCATTTCCAAATGTAACCATATCCCCAAGATGAAGAGAATTATTTCTTGCTTGTTTTTTTTTTTTTTTCTCTGTCATACTGAATCCCTGTAGACTCCAGTGGGGATGGCACCAGGTTCAAGAGGCTGAAGAAGAGACCCAAAACCAGCAAACAAGACGTGGGGTTTTACTGGGGGCTTACATGCGGTGGAGAGAGTCCACTGGTGGCAGGCCAGAAAGAATAATTGCACAGCTCGGTGGGAGCAGACTGGGCAGAAGAACTACAACTACTTGCAAAAAACATGAGGTTTATATAGTAATTTTCTCATAACACTCTTTCCCTAACAACCTCCACCTGGTAACCTTCATGCAACCCAAAACGTGGGCCTTGATCCTGTGTGTGGCCCATATGCCACGGGATGGGCTAAGGACTCAAAGTTTCCCATAGACAAGGAACGAATTTGCTGGCTGGCCACTCCTGGATTCCCTAGCTCAGAACGCGTATTCAGGTATGCCTGCCATACAGGGCAATTCTCAGGGTATGCTTAAGTTATTGCTATCAGGTGCATTTACTATATACTCTCTAAAGAGAGAGAAAATTGTTTTTTTTTCCCCCCCGAAGTGCTATCCATCATCTGCCCTTCCATGAGCAGATTTCCCCTCATATGAAATTAGCTAGAATTAAGTTACATTCGAACCCTAAAGCCTTCATGGCAAAGGGAATGGTAATGACCATTCCAATAGGCACCCCTTGAGTAGGGGATGAGGTCTTATCCTCGGAAATACACAGTGATGTGTGGGAGGATGGTTATCTTAACAACATTTGGATTTTATTAAGATGAAATAAGGGACAAAAGACGCTGGGTAGGCACCCTATAGCACCTGCCATGTCCCTTTGCACCACTTACTATGTTATGCATGGAAGCCTGGGCTATGGAATCAGGTAGATCTGGATTCTAGCCCTAAAGAAACCTTGGTCTCTCCAGCTGACCTTGATCAAGTTACTTAACTTTTATGAGGCTCAGGATTTTTTTATCCTTAAAGTGGATATCAGTACCTTTCAGGGTTATTGAAATGATTAAATAAGAATAGCAATAACAACTGTAAAACAAAAAAGGTTTATAGAGTTCTGGACTTACTTTTTTCCCTCCCACTTTATTAACCTGTTAACTCCCCATCCCTGGCAAAATCACTTAAAATTTTATAAATTGTATTTATTGCTTTTCTGACAAAAATTTTGCTGGAGAAACACAATGTCAAAGTTCTTCCACATCAAGTATATGTTATCCTATTATGTTTCCTTTCTGAGTATGGAAGTGTTTGTTGACCCATAGTGTTAGCAAAAGTTTTATTTATAAAATGAAATGTTAATGGTTATACAACCTGCCTAGCCCTAAGACAGTGCCATGTTGTTCTGAGGGAACTGTATATTATGCAGAAGGGTGAGAGTCAGATACATTAGACATAAAATGTTTGTCGACTTGTCAGAAAACCCCAAAACCCCAAACAGACAGGTAGACAATGACTGCCATGAAATCTCATCTGACCTAGTTTCAAACAATGTTTTGAATCAAAGCCAGTTGGAGGCCAGTGATACCCAAGTTGGAACTGAGTGGTAGCCATGCAGTTAAATCCCACACCAGTTTACCATTGCAAATGAATTGGATGGTTCTCCCTAAAATATTTGAATTCCCTCTTGATGAGTTCAATTTCATTAGGTGGAAGGATGTAATGTGCAATGAGTTATGAAAGTTGATTTAGGGGAGAAAATTGACACAAGATTCAGAGCTGCATTCCCTGTGTTGATGATGAGTTCATCAACTGTTGATTTACAATTTGCTAGTAAATATGTCTTGAGAGTATTACTTCCCCTCCTTTCTCAGTCTATAATTTTTACCTTTTTCTCTATGGTAGCCAAACACAGACAAAAAAATCTGACTTTCCCCATTTCCTGCCTTGGGGGTGTGGGCATCTTGAGGCTATGAGGAGGAATGCATTTCCCCTGCATGGGCAGCCGTGGCAGAGAGGGAGCAGCCTATTTGAGCTGTAGCTGATCCTTGACACTATCTCCTCACTGGTGTGGGAGGTAGCTGCCTATAACGAAGTGCCATGTTCTCCAGTCCTAGAATATTCTCTAGACACTTGGCCTCACATTTCCTGCTTGGAACTTCTATTCTTATCTAATTTCTCCAGATTTTGCCCTGCTCCCCGTCTCTGTAGAGCCCTTCCAGACCCACAGCTTGACTGCATGTTCTGCCCAACTTTCAGTCTCTGGTCCTCTTAACAATGCCAGCTCTAAGTTGCTGCACTCAGGGCTGGAGTGCACAGCCATGGAAAGACACCCTACCACCAGGCTCCACCTGGTTCCCCAGAGGGTAGCCCTGCAGTCCAGACCCTGCTCCAGTGTTCCTATTGTCTTGATGCGGGGGGACAGGGCATAGCTAAATTGCAATCGATCATGGATATGGTGTTAGATCTAGGCTTAGTCTCAGTTCTGCTGTTTTCTGTGTGGTCTTCGAGTCACACCTCTTCTATAAGCCTAGGTTTCCTCATTTAAAATGCTAATTTATTTACCTCAAAAAGTCTGCTTTATGCAACTTTTTAATATTTTCTTATTTTCAAAAGTAATAAGAAATTAGAATGTATTACTTGACTTATAGAATAAGGACAAAGTAATCCCTAAACACTTTCACTATTATCCTTTTGTTATCTTAGAGTATATGGGTGAATGCTTGGAAATTTGGATATTAAAACTGTACTCTGAGCCAAGCACAGTGGCTTACACTTGTCATCCCATTGCCTTGGGAGGCTGAGGTGGGAGGATTGCTTGAGGCCAGGAGTTTTAGATCAGCCTGGGCAACACAGCAAAATCCCATCTCTACAAATAATAATAATAATTAGCCAGATGAGGTGGCATGTTCCTGTAGTTTCAGCCAGTTGTGAGGCTGAGGTGGGAGGGCCACTTGAGCCTGGGAGTTCAAGGTTACTGTGACATATGATTGTGTCACTGCACTCTAGCCTGAGTGACAGAGTGAGGACCTCTCTCTAAAAAAAGAAAATGGCAACAAAAAACTGTACTTTATTCTGTATGTAAGCATCCTTACTGCTTGAAACATCCATGTTTTTATCCATGTCAGCATTTACTGTATACAATTTTCCCTCTGTGTGAATGTACACGGTACAGAAGAAAAAAATCATTCTAATGTATATTATAATTTGTTAATGAATCAGCAATTTATTACCTGGAGCCAAGACACCTAAAGGCAACAGCCTTGCATTGGTTTGTGTCCCAAAAGACTGCTTTGTTTTGTCTGTGGGAAGAAGTCACTCCTGGTTCAGCAGATAAGGATGATGCTGTTGAAAGGTAATAGCGGACATGCAGTATATATAGTAGCATTTGTTACTCTTGGAGGAATTAATTTTTTAAGCCATTAATTTAATCCGTTGACATACGTTTATGAACATCTACATTACCTCTGGGACTGTGGTTACAAAGACAAGGATCCCACCTTTGAGGATCTGGATTCAGCCAGAAAGTTAAAGTAGCATGTTCTAAAATGGGAAGATGCATATAGTAACTAGATTTTTGGCAGGTGACAATGATACAGAGGGATAGAAGGCTCAAAAATAGCATAAAGACAAATATTTTCTGGGGTGTGAAGAATAATGACCTGAGAGTTGTTGTAGATTTAGGTTTTTAGAAGTCATTTTGAAGAAGTCTGAGATGAAGGGAGCAATCAGGTCATATTGGAGATAGAGCCAAAGTTGTACAGGACAGGGGCTTATCTTTTGATTGGACAAAAGATGACAAATTGATGTCCCAGTAATTCAAAAGCCATTTCTATCTCATACTCTATAATGCTTAGGTATATTTCTGAACTCTCTACAAAATTGCATTAATCTATTGATAACTGGTACAAAGAGAGTGTAGCTTAATGGTTAAGGATGAGGCCTCTGGGGATGGACAGCCTGGGTTTCAATCTTGGCTTTGTCTTTAGGACCTGTAAACTGCAGCAAGTAGCTCCGCCTGTCTGAGCCTGAGTTTTTAATGTATTAATACCTTAAACAACATACATTTAGTATCCCACAGTTTCTGTGGGTCAGGAATCTGAGCACAGCTTAGCTTGATCCTTTACTCAGGATTGCACATGGCTGAAATCAAGGGGCTAGCAAGGCTGCATTCTCATTTGGAGGTTTGATTAGGGAAGGTTTGTTTCCAAGCTCATTCAGATTATTGACAGATTTCATTTATATTCTAAGTTCCTTATATTTGTTGCAGCTGTATGACTTAGGTCCTATTGGTTAGTGTTTTAGTTTGAGCTGTTATAACAAAATACCATAAATTGGGTGCCTAATAAACAGCAGAAATTTATTTCTCACATTTCTGGAAGCCAGGAAGTCCAAGATCAAGTTGCTGGCATATTCAGTGTCTGGTGAAAGCCGATTTTTTGCTTCATAGACAATATCTTCTTGCTGTATTCTCACATTGTGGAAGGGGTAAGGGGTCTCTCTTTAGCTTATTTCATAAGGGAACTAATCTCATAAATGAGGGCTCCACCGTCATGACCTAATCAGCTTCTGAAGGCCCCATCTCCTAACACCAACACCTTGGGTGTTAGAATTTTAACACAGAAATTTTGGGAGGACACCGACTATAGCAGTCAGGGACCACTCTCAACTTCTAGAGTTGCCCTCACATCCTTGCTGTGTCTCATAGGCCCTCTCACATCATGTGAGCTTACATCATCAAGGCCAGCAGGACCATCCCTCTTACTTCTAGTCTCTTTCTTAAGGGTGGCCTGGGCCTTTTACAAAATGCTAACCTGATTAGGTCAGTTCTACTAAAGATAATCTTTTTAATTAGTTCAGTCAACTGATTAGAGACCTTAATCACAGAACAATCTCTTTATCTTTTCCAGGTAGTATAACATAGTCATGAGATTGAAATTCCATCATATTAACAAGTCCTTCCTACACTCAAAGGAAGAGCAATGTACAGCATATGTATGCTAGACGGTAGCTGCCTTGGGAGCCATCTTAGAATCCTTCCTACCACATGGGACTATAAAGAAGACTCACCCTTTTTCCCCACCTGCCACCACCAAAAAGACAGAAAAAAATCAAAGTAACCAAAGAAGAGATCAGGCAAATAGAAAGCAAATAGCATGAAAGTAGATTTAAACCTAATCATATTGATAATCATATTAATTTTAAATGGCACAAATATCACAATTAAATGGAAGAGACTGTGAGCCTGGAGAAAGAAAAAAGGCCCAACTATGTACTATCTTTAATAAACCCACTTTTTATACAAAAATGCAAATAACATCAAAAGTAAAAGGATATAAAAAGATAAATCATCCTAACACTAATCAAAGGAAAGCTGGAGTGGCTGTATTTATAACAGACAAAAGAGATTTCAGAATCTTGCCAACAATAGAGAGAGTCCTTTGATAATGATGAAAGGGTGAGTGCATCCAGAAGGCATAAAAATCCTAAATGTTTATATATTAATAGCAGAGTTTCAAGATACGGGAAACAAAAGCAAACAGAACTACAAAAAACTAGATCTCTAATTATAATTGAAAAACCCAACACCCATCTTTCAACAGCTGAAACTGAAGTAAAAAGAAAATCGGTAAGCATATAGAAGGCTGAAGTAACACTGTTGATCAACGTGACGGATGTGGTTTAGCAGTGTCCCCACCCAAATCTCATCTTGACTTGTACTCCCATAATTCCCACGTGTTGTGGGAGGGATCTGGTGGGAGATAATTTGAATCATGAGTTTGGTTCCCACATACTGTCTTTGTGGTAGTAAATAAGTCTCATGAGTTCTGATGGTTTTATCAGGATTTCTGCTTTTCAATCTTTCTCATTTTTTCTTGCCACTGCCATATAAGAAGTGCCTTTTACCTCCTGCCGTGATTCTAAGGCCTCCCCAGAATCAAACTGTAATCCCCATATAGAACTGTAAGTAAAATTAAACCTCTTTTTCTTCTCAGTTTCAGGTATATCTTTAACAGAAGTGTGAAAACGAACTAATACAGTGACCTAATTGACATTTTAAAAACACTCTACCCAACAATAGCAGAATACATAGTCTTAACTGTTGACATTTTAGGCTGGATAATTACTGGTAGGGGGTGTCTTGTGAATAGTGGGGTGCTTAGAAGCATATTTGGTCTCTATCCACTAGATGTTAGTAACATCTTTCCTCTGGTTATGACAACCAAAATTGTCTCCAGAAGTTGCAAATGTCCTCTTGGAGGCAAAATCATCCCAGTTGAAAATACCCAGTTTAGAAGATAGCTGTGCCATGAAATGTGTGTTTGGGGGAAAAGGAAGACTAGCTGGTTTTCGAATTAAGACTGTTCCTGGGTCACAGTGGTCACACACTGCCTTTTTTTTGATAAAAATTTAAGGGGTACAAGTGCAGTTTTTTTACATAGATATCTTGTTTCGTAGTTAAGTCTGGGCTTTTGATGTAACCATCATCAAAGTAATATGCATTGTACCCATTAAATAACTTCTCACCCCTCACTGCCTTGCACCCTCTCACCCTTCTGAGTCTTTAGTGTCTATCATTCGATACTTCATGTCCATGTGTATATATTATTTAGCTCCCACTAATAAGCAAGAATATGCAGTATTTGATATTCTGTTTCTGAGTTGTTTAATGGCCTCCAGTTCCATCCATGTCACTACAGAAGACATCATTCCATTCTTTTTTATGGGTGAATAGTATTCCATTGTGTAGATACACCAAATTTTCTTTATCCAATCATCTGTTGATGGATGCTTAGGTTGATTAGTGGGCATTTGGAATTTACTGATAGTTTTTAAAATTTTCATTTGAAAATGTGGGCTTGGGCTATGGTGTATTCATGGATCTTCATTGATACATTAGTTAGATATTGGCAAAAGATGCATCCAATACTCCTAGTCTTGTGCCATTATTCATTAATTTCATTCAACAGGTATTTATCAAGTGCCTAGTATTACCTAGTTACTGTTCTAGCACTGAGAAGTTATTAGAGAACCAAAACAATGTACTTGCCTAATAGAGCTCACATTCTAGTAGTAGGAATCAAACAATAAATAAGAAAATGTTTAAATGTATATGTTGCATGGTGATAGAGCCATGGAGGTAAACAAAGCAAAATAAGAAAGACAGGGAGTTGAATGGGAGAAAGTACTCAGGGACCATTGCAATAATAACATAATATTTGAGCTGAGAACCTGAAAGAAGTGAAGGAGTAATGTAGATATCTGTGTTTCCATTTAAGGTAGAAGAAAAAACAATTGCAAAGGCCTTGAGGCAAGAGTTTTCTTGAGAATGTTCTAGAAGGTGCAATGAATCTGGTATGGGAACGAGTGAGTGAGTTAGAGTGGTAGGAGAGGAGGTCATAGAAGTAGCAGAAGAGTCAGATTATAAAGAACATCTAGGTCACTGTAAGGATTATGCCTCTTGAGTGAAATGGAAAGTCATTATAGGGTTTTAAGATAAGAGATATGACATTGAAAATATTGAAAGAGAATCACTTTGGCTCCTGGGTTGAACCTAGGTTGTTGGGGGCCAAGGTTAGAAGCTAGGAGAACAGTCTGAGGCTGGTGGAATATTACAGGTGAGCCATAATGGTGGCTCTACCCTGAGTGGTAGTTGGGGAAGTGTTGAGAAGTACAGGTTTATTATCAGATTGGATTTATTTTGGAGGTTCAGCAAACAGGATTCCCTGACAGATATGATGTGGAGTGTGAGAAAAAGAGAGGCATCAAGGATAACTGAGGTTTTTGGTCCATGAAACGGGAAGAATTGAGCTGGAGCTACCATTTACTGATATAAGGAAGATAACAGAAGGACTGTGCATTGGAGGATATGTTAAATTAAATTTGAGATGCCTTTTAGACACTTAAAATGTCAAGTGAGTTGTTGGCTATAGCCAACAGAATCTGGAGTTTAGGGAACCCTGATCCAGAAAAATAAATCTGGGAGTCATCAGTGTTTAGCTGGCATTTTAAAGCCTTGAAACTGTGTGAGGTATCCTAGGGGTTGGCATAAAGAAGGCGAGAGGTCCTAGGGATGAGCCCTGGGGCAGGTCAATGTGTAGAGTTTCTTTGGTAAGGAGTATATTAGTTTACTCTTGCTTCTGTAACAAATTACCATACATTTAGTGGCTTAAAACAATACCAGTTTTTTTCTTACAATTCTAGAGGTCAGATGTTTAAAATCAAGATCTCGTCAGGGCTTCAGAATGGTGTTCCTTTTAGAGGTTTCAAGGGAGAGTTTAGTTTCTTGACATTTTCAGTGTGTAAAGGCTGCTTGCATTCTTTGACTCATGGCTCTTTTCTCATGTTACTCCAATCTCTTGTTTCTGTCAACACATCTCTTACTACTGACTTTGATCCACTTTGTGATTCCATTGGGCCCACTTGGATAATCCCTATCCCCAGATCTTAACCATATATATAAACCCCTTGTTATCACATAATGTAACACAATCACAGGTTTTTGCCCCTTCACCTTTGGGGGCCAATATTCAACCTACCACAAGGAGGAACTGGAAGATAAAACTAAAGGGAGCAGTGTCCATTGAGGTAGACAGAGGACAGAAGTGAGTTCTGGAACTGGTTGAAGACATGCTTCAACAAAAACACAGTGATCACTGCTAAATATACTCAGGGATTCAGTAAGATGAAGGGGAGAATTGACTGTCAGATTTGTTCTATGGAAATCAGTGCAGACATCAAGAAAATCATTTTTCTTAGTAGAATTGGTGGAAGATGAATGCCTGATTGGGGTGGGCTCAGAAGACAATGGAACAGGGCCAGCTCCAAGGCCCTATGCTTAGAAGAGGCCACACTGAGATTAATGCTCTGCTCTCACTGTCTTGAAATTAATAATAATTTTCAACAAGGGTCTTATACTTTTATTTTGCACTGGATCCTGTAAATTATGTAACTGGTCCTGCAGTGGAGGAACAGGAACTGGAGACAGTGATTATGGATAATTCTTTTAAGGACTTTTATATAAATAGAATCAGAAAAATGGAGCCAGAGGAGGAAGTGGGGTCAAAGGAGAGTTTTTAAATTTAGGATGGTTACTTTTTAGTCTGGCGCTTACTATGTAATAGTAGAGAGTCATAGCTGACTGGGACCCATTTTCTCTACTGCCAGATGTCCCACATGCAGTCTTTGTTGATGTTACAGCATAATTTGATGGGAGCCCTGTGTAGGAAGACGTGACTGTTTCCTGAGTTCACCTCCATTATTTTTCCTGTGGGTTCGTGGTGTCATGCACAAAGAATCAAAATCCTTATAAAGTCAAATTTTAATGTATCTTCGTAATCTACTAAGCTCCTGTCACTCTGAACTCAGAATTGGCAGAAGAGATTAGTTTTCCAGGCTTTGTTCTTCAAAAAGCCATATTCCTTTAGAAGAATTTACAGATGGATTTTATCATAATTTTTTCAAACATTTTCCCAGGCATACCAGTTAAACTGACTCAGACCCAGAGTCATTCATTGCTGTCTTAAAGAAAGGCACAATGTTGGCATCTGTCTAAGCTGCAGGCATTTCTCCATCTATCATGATCACTGGAAACAAATTTTACTGCGAAGGGCTCGTAACCACACTTAACAAATAATCATCCAAAGAACTGTAGGGAGCAGCCAAACACACCAACCCACCCTTCCACCAAGAAAGCAAAATGTAACACACACACGCAAACACAAACACACCTCCCGTGGCCCCAGGAAGTAAACTATCTTTGACATTATGGGTTAGAAACTTTCAGAAATCCCTGAGATGAGTACTTTTGAAACTATTAACTGCAAAGAAAAACTGTCACTCTCAAACCATCTTTAATACTTATCTACAATTGTATAACTTGTTGGAGCAAATTATTCTTTTGTATTATAGCTTCAATTTTGCATCACAGGATAACAAATCTTTAATGCAATCCATATTAACAATTACAATAAAATTCAGACAAAATGCTGTTATCTGATACTGAAAATTTCAAATTTATGCAGGACTTTCCTCTCTCTTAACTGACAGCACTTACCTGCAGTGCCCAGTCCTAGTACTTGCTCAATAAGTGTCTGAAGATTGGAAGGCAACAGGGGAAGAAGGATGAAAGGATGGACAGGTGGATGAAAGCACAGGTCTCAAAAAAATTGAAACATACTTTTCTTCACTGATTTACTCAGTTTTTGTTTGCCAATTATATACTGTAATACAAGCTTAGGAAATATTCTTGCAATCAAGGTGCTTATATTTTAATCAGGAAGACACATACATGAACAAGAAACTACAGCATATTGTGAGAGGTGACATGTAATCAAGGTGTAAGTTTTTGGGACCCCCCCCTTTCTTTTTTTCTTCCCAGGTTTCCTCAATTTTGAGTATTCTCATGGTGCTCAAACTTCTTGCCTTGGTTTAACTTTTTTCTTATCTTTTTCTTCCTTTTCATTCTTCCATCAACACTCACTCTTTCTGTTTTATTTGTCTAGAATCTCTTTACTCTAAACTGATAAAAAGTCACTCCTAACATGTTAGTAAGTGAATAGTTTACCCTACCCAGATAACACGTTAAGAAATATAAGAGATTTTAATTATGAATCTCAAAATACATTTTCCCTTTCTGATTTTATTTGAAAATAAGTTTTAATAGTGACAACAGCAGGCATTTTGATAGATAAATGCAGCACCCTAAAATTATAATAAAATTTCAAGAGTATTTTCAGGTACAGCTTATTTAATATTTGTGACAAAAATTTGTTCTTTCCATTTTACACGTGAGGAAACAGAGGGCCAGGCCAGAATCACACAGTTGGTAAATGATAGAACTTCAGTTGGTATCTACTTGTGATTTTTAAACCCAGTGCTCTTTTCAAGACATTTTTGCTACCTTTCTAATTCCAAAGTCAAGTTTCTGAAAATGCTCAGTCATGTATTTGAGTTTGAAAGAAAGGAAGGCAGGAGAGAGGAAGGGAAGGAGAGAGATAAGAAGAGAGAAAGAAGGGAAGGATGGAATGAAGTAAGGAAGGGAGAAATGTAATGTAAGAATAGCAATGACAGGTGGAAGTTGAGTCAGGGATTGAAGACAGCTTTGCTAAGTATAAGACACCTGTGCTGAGTATGGTACCAAAAAGGAGCTATAAGTTTCTTTCATATACTCCTCTGTTATTGCCCTTCCAAGCAGCAAGTGAAAAGTAAAAATTCCAACATATTAAAACGTATGAGTCAGTACAGAAATTCCTTTGTCATATTGAAGTTTGAATTAATAAATAAGTAACAGCTGGAGAGGCATATTTGTCAGATGATTAACTAGGTATCACCTATACAAAAGATTCACTCTATACTGTTTGATGATCTTTGATCAGGATAGAATAGCTTTAGCCCTGAAAGATAACATTAACTTAAAGTAGGTTTAATATATTATTCATATCTATAAAAAGAACAGATCAGAGGTAGAATAATTCAGTGACTGAGTACTAACCTAGAAGGAGACTATTTTCAAGCAAAGTAGCTCAAACTAATTTCTCTTCTTTCTTGTTTTATGTATTAATTATTGAATGTACATTTTAGATTTCAGTATTTTTTTGTAGTTTCCTATGTTAATCTTATGTCCCTAGATATTTGTTTTGATGTCAATGATGTGACATGTTTTTTATGAATGTCTGATAATATCTAGCAGGGCTTACATAAAGAAATTCAGAAGTACCTATTTTAATTGAAATGGATTGAAATTTTTTTCAAAAGAACTTCTTTCAAGAAAAAAGATCAAATAAAATCTAGTATTTTATTTCGTTTCTTACATAAAGAGAAAATTTCAAGTGAAGCTGTCCACAAGAGTTATCTTCAGCCATCTGCTTGCATTCATAAAACGTTTTACACGGTGAAACCTCTTTATGCTAATATTGCTACCTCAAATAAAAGTAGAAAAGGTGTATTGTTCATTTTTCCTAGTGTTCTTTAATTAAAATATTGATAATTTAAATCTTAAGTCTAAATATGTCTTTTTTATTCCCTTGAATTTTCATCATTGTATTTGTTGAAATATGTTTTTGAAATGGTCCTTCCCCCAAAATGGCTTATTGCTGTGGAAATAAGCTACAACCTGTGAAATAGGTATTGCATTTCATAGTGATAAAGAAAATAAAAATAGAAAGTGACTTGAATGGTCAAATTTCCTCTGAAAATTAGAAAATTTTGTTAGTTATATTTAACCATCTTGCTGAGTGATACCTTAAAAGTATGGAAAAAGTCTCCTTTAGGAAAATAATACTTCTTTGCTTGAACATTTATATTTTTCATATATCTGTGTGAAAATAGAAGCTTAAAAGGAGATTGATCAACTTGGACTTAATTCTAAATTTAATTCTAAATCCAAGTTGATAAATATATAAATATTTTAAGTAACAACCTGGAACCACTGAAAGGAACAGTTGGGTTGGTCCAAAAAGCGTCCGTAATAATGAATCAGTTATTTATTTTTTCAATATTGTCTTGTCAAGTAACTATTTATCAATGCTTTGCTTTAAAAAATTTTTTTGTCCTAAGAGAAAGAAAATATTGTTTTGTACAATGTACCTACTAGATTATACAAGCATAAAATGTAAATATTTTTAACGTTTCTCCATTTTAGGTAACATCTCTTTTTAAGGCTAATTTATCTTGTGAGCTGAAGGCTACATTCATTTTAAACAAGACAGATTTCCATTCTAAGTAGAAAAACTGGGTCATAAATTTAAAAATTATTAGCTACTAGAACATTTTAAAATCAAACTTCTGATTAACATCAGCTTAGCCGACTAAGAGGGAAGAGCTGTGGGCTCTCGCACCAGTTCTGCACGCCCTGTGGTGTGAGATGATGGCAGCACGACTTGGTTCTCTGACTTCACTAAAACGTGAAGCTCTTTCCTGTGCCTGTGGCCACAACATCACCATTTTCCCCTTCATCTCCTGTTTGTCCTTATTATGCGTAGTCTAAGGTACTTTCAAAACAGCCCTCTAAGTTCAATCCAAACAACCAGACTACATAAAGCATATCTTAAACAACCATGGCTCATAAGTTCTAATAGAAACATAATTTATGCCTCTCACTACCCCCTTTAAAATGTATTCAGCAGGGTGGATTTTGTCTTTGTGTCAGGATGAAATCTTTGTCTCAAGCAGGTCCCATACTGTTCTGGAACCTTGAGGTCGTGTCAGGAGCTCTGGATGAGGAGTCCCAGAATCAGAAAACTGTGATCAGCCCATTCACTTGGGCATACAGCTTCTATTGAATCACTGCATCTTGGTGGAAACCTTGATGTTAACATCTATTACACTGCTTTATTATAGATGTCTGGATTGATAAAGGCGGCAAACTATAGCAGATGGGTAATAAGAGGTAGAGAGTTTCAGCTCCACATGAATCATGAATCTTGAGTTTTACTTAGAGATGCTCTCAGGTCTTTTCAATCCTGCCTCAAACCCCAGCCTCTTCTCAATTCAGAACTTGCTTCCTATTTTCCTGAATTCCATCCTACTTCTCCACTATGGTACAGGATAGATACCAGCTTTGTTCTCTGGATAGTCAAAATAATCAGCTCAATTTTGTTTGGAAACATTTTATTTCAATTTTCAGATTGCATATATTTTATGTTCCTAGCTATTTAGGAAATAAAAAGCTTAGTTGACATGGACTATGCCCTTCAGATTTTTACAATGTATTTTGCTTATTCATTAACAAAACTTTACCAGATACTTTGTTGATGTACATGAGAAAATAGAAAAAAATGAATGCACACAAAATACGATATAGTTAAATAAAATGTTTGGTACAAATATCAGTAGCTATGGAAGAGGAGAGGGGAGTGTACTGTAATAGAAAAAGCACTATATCTAGCCTTACACTTTGCTAATCAATCTGTGGTCCTTATGAACCAGCCATTTTGGCACCATCTAGGAGCTTGTTAGAAGTTCAGACTCTCAGAATCTACCCTATATCTACTACATTACAATCTGCATTTTAATAAATCTCAATTAAACTTTAAGAAGCCTATGTCCTGAATGGTACTACCTAGGTTTTCTTCTAGGGTTTTTATGGTATTAGGTCTAACATTGAAGTCTCTAATCCATCTTGAATTAATCTTCGTATAAGGAGTAAGGAAAGGATCCAGTTTCAGCTTTCTACTTATGGCTAGCCAATTTTCCCAGCACCATTTATTAAATAGGGAATCCTTTCCCCATTTCTTGTTTCTCTCAGGTTTGTCAAAGATCAGATGGCTGTAGATGTGTGGTATTATTTCTGAGGACTCTGTTCTGTTCCATTGGTCTATATCTCTGTTTTGGTACCAGGATG
>NW_016809126.1:215689-225378 GCF_001698545.2 Rhinopithecus bieti | reverse complement strand
ACACGTATGTTTATTGCGGCACTATTCACAATAGCAAAGACTTGGAATCAACCCAAATGTCCATCTGTGACAGACTGGATTAAGAAAATGTGGCACATATACACCATGGAATACTATGCAGCCATAAAAAAGGATGAGTTTGCGTCCTTTGTAGGGACATGGATGCAGCTGGAAACCATCATTCTTAGCAAACTATCACAAGAACAGAAAACCAAACACCGCATGTTCTCACTCATAGATGGGAACTGAACAATGAGATCACTTGGACTCGGGAAGGGGAACATCACACACTGGGTCCTATCATGGGGAGGGGTGGGGGGGGAGAGATTGCATTGGGAGTTATACATGATATAAATGATGAATTGATGGGTGCTGACGAGTTAATGGGTGCAGCACACCAATATGGCACAAGTATACATATGTAACAAACCTGCACGTTATGCATATGTACCCTAGAACTTAAAGTATAATAAAAAAAATAAACTTTAAGAAGCACTACTCAAGAACACGTGGACTTAGTTCTTTTGGGGCCACTTTTAGTGTATGTCCATGAACTACTGTATGATGGGAATGACTAAAATCAACTTAACAGGATTACCATGAGACTCAAATTCAAGATGATGGATATGAAAACTAAAAACTACCAAATGATATACAGATGAAAGTTATCGGTATTTTTAGAAATTTTTTTTTCATGGAGAATGTGTAACTTCAGGATGATCTGTGTAATAAAATGCAACCCGAAGATCTCTTAGTTTTCAGCTTCTGCTTGGCTGACAACACTTTCTCTCATAAAGATGCACTCTTTGATCTCTATTCCTGAATTCTTTTTGGAGGTATTTTTAATTTTGTTGCTGTTTTTTATTCTACTCTAGAACTCCTGAGTCCCTCTACTCCTGAAAGAGTCAGCATTATCATTTTTTCAATCTTTTTCAATTAACAGTGAATTATTATCAGTAATATGAATACTTACTTAAACAGTCATACCAAAAGGTGATCAAACACATAAACTTAGGAAATTAGAGTAATATGACATGAAATACGTAGGGATTATATGTATATCATTTGTTTGAAAATCAGAAGCATGTGGAAATTTAATTGTTTAATATTAATCTTATATCCCATTGATATGTGACAAACGACAACTAATTCAGTCTGTCAAATACTTTCCCCTTTGCTTTCCAATATACAACTTCCTTGGAAGATATAAAATGTTATCAACTCATACCATTACCAACAACTAGGAATGACAGTCATTCTATTGCCAGAACATGGAGGGATTTCCCCTAACCATAAGGCTTATTGAACAAAATTAAGATTTACAATTGCTGGCTAAAGTAATTTTCCATTTGAATATTTCATTTCCAAAAGTCATATGGAATATTTAAGGATCACAATACAATTTTTTTCTAGTTATTTGTTGGTTTTGGTGGGGTTGGGGGGTGAAGGAAATGTCAAAGACTGCCATGTGTCATATATTTGGGGCAAGCTTATAGTTGATAGAATTCCTAGTTTGAGAAGAATTTTATATCCAGATAATTAAGCCACATATCAAAAGATTTATTTCAGTTGTAAGTATTGGAATGAAAAGCAGTACATCACATATTTTGTCTGTAATGGGGACATAGTAGAAGTAATTAACATACTTAGAACTTCTACTTCTGGAAAAAAATTTTAAAAGTATATTATAAGCTCTCATTATTCTAATCCATGCCCCACCCCCAAAAACAGCACTTAGTGAGAAAACATTGACTCACAACTGCTTTATTAACTGGTATTAATCTATTGTTTAATGCAAAAGAAAGTTAATGAAACTCTTTTATCTCTGACCCTTTCTATGACATTTATGTTATCCAGTTATGACATAGAGAACAATTATGTTTGATATAATGCATTTGAGCATGTTGATATTGTTAGAAGCTTTGTATGTTTATTAAGTCATCCATTGTTTTTCAATACCCCTGACTGAAAGGTGGAAGGCTATCAAATTGGATTATTTGTATTTGGCAGATTGAAGAACGTATTCGATGTTTTGTATTCTTAAGATAAGTGTTTATTTAATCTAAATGTCATACAATGAATTTCATAATTGCTTCCAAGATTTTTCTCTTCTTGGAAACTGAGATTTTACAACTATGTTAATTAATAATAATGTTTTGCAGTTCTGTGGCACTCTTTTGTCTGAAAAAATCTCACTACTTAATCTTCATCATATTTTCAGGCATGTGTGAATCTGTAATATTTACTTTTCTGCTTCTTCCTTTTAAGTGTAAAATGTGTATTAATCTCAATATTTACTTAATCTTCATCATGTTTTGGGCAGATAGGAATCTTTTCTGCTTCTTTCTTTTATATATAAAAAAGTGTATTAACCCATTTTGTGTGGCTCATTGTACAAGTAAAAGGAGGGTCTCAATCAGTTGTTGTGTTCAAGGAGCCTGAATGAGCCCTAACTAGTCTCCTGCCTGCCTTTGATGAAGGTGCCAGTGAAGGCAGTTAATGAGCATGCAAAAGTACTTAATAGACTTCTTGGAGGTAAAGACTATACCTTTACTTTTTGATAATCATTCAATGTATTTTGCATTATAGGTGAAATCAGGTAACTATGAACTCCACATGTACACACTCTACAGAAGAACAGAATGGTAAATTTGTAGCATAAGGTGAACTACAGTCATGGAAAATTTGAGATTAAGTTCAGATTCCTTGTGTTAGCAATCTACCTTGGCATAACAAATGATCACAAATGTTGGAGCTTAATACGGCATACATTTATTATCTCAGTTTCGGTGGCTCAGAAGTCTGGGCACAGCATAGTTGATTTCTCTATTTAGGATCTCAAAAGTTTGCCAGCAAGGTGTTCACTGGGCTGTGTTCACATCTGGAGGCTGACTGGGAAGAACTCACTTCCAAGCCTCCTCAGGTTGTTGGCAGAATTCATTCCCTAGTGGTCACAGAACTGAGGACCCTGGTTTGTTGTTGGTTCTTGGATATAGAGACCACTCTCAGCTCCTAAAGGCTGCCCTCAGCTTCTTGTCATGTGGACTTTTCAACCTGGCTATTTCTTCAAGGCAGCTAGGAAGACAGAGTCTCTAGAATCTGCTAAGAAGATATAGTCTTACATACATAAACACGGGAGTGACACCTCTTTGCCTTTGCCCTTTCCTTTAGTGAGAAGCAAGTGATGGGTCCTGCCCATGCTGAGGGGAAGGTGATTGCCCAAGGGCATGAGCAGTAGGAGGTGGAATCATGGAGGACTACCCTAGAGTCTGTCCACCTGACTCCTCCACTGTACCAACTGAGATTAAGGGAATCTGCATATAATGGAGATGCCAAGTTAATGGTGACTAAAGCAGAATAGATCTTTATTTCTCTTGTGTGAAAAAAAAAAAAAAAAAAAAAGATAAATCCAGCCAGCTGCAGTGGCTCATACCTCTAATCCCAGCACTTTGGGAGGCTGAATAAGGAGGATTGCTTGAGTCCAAGAGTTCAAGACCAGTCTGGGAAACATAGGGAAACCCTGTCTTTACAAAGAATAAAAAATTAGCTTATTAAAAATAAATTAGCCTGGCATGGTGGCACCCACCTGTAATCCCAGCTACTCAGGAGGCTAAGGTAGGAGGATTGCTTGAGCTTGCAAAGTTGAGACTGCAGTGAGCCATGGTTGTGCCACTGCACTCCAGCCTGGGTGATAGAACAAGACCCTGCTTAAAAAAAAAAAATCCAGAGGAATGCATGCCATGACTGGTATTGCAGGTTCATTTGTTCATCTGGGACCAATACTCTTTCTATCTTTGTGATGTGCAATTTTTAGTTAATGGCTTCTAGTCATGGCATCTGGTCTCACTCAAGGTTACCTCATGGTCTAATATGACTGTTAGCTTTTATAGTCATCACCGACAGAAAGAAGAACAATAGACATAAAGAAATTAACACTGGCTGAAGTAGCTCCCTTAGTCTTCCTGGATACCCCACAGAACACTCCATCTCTTTGACCAATTCTTAGTTACATATAGCTGAAGGTTACATACAACTTAGTTACACATAGCTGAGAGGGAGGCAGAGAGAAACATGATTCTTAACTAAAGGTATTCTTGCCAAAAAAAAAAAAAAAAAAAAAAAAAAAAAAAAAAAAAAAAAAAAAAAAAAAAACAAAAAACAAAAAACCATGGTTCTTTTACTAGGAAAGGAAAGAATAAATATTAGATGATAACTTGCTGTTTCTGCCATGCTTGCATTCAGAGCCCCTTACAATCTTGCCCTGACTAAATGCTGACTCTTATTATCCAATATTGACCTCCTTAAGGAAACCATTCACCTGGACCCACCTCTGCCCTAAACAGAAAAACAATATGTTGATCCCTGCCTGTGCTAGGCTAGTGTCTTCACCAGGGAAAGTCCCACACATTGAGTTTTCCATCCTTGCCAGAGTTCCTGCATTGGTAACATGCTGGGAATCAATCAACAGCACTTGGGCTGTGCTTTGTTTTTTTACTAATCCTGCCCTTCATCTCCACTCTTTAGATCCCCAAATTCTTGGGTTAGAGTCCTGGATCAGTGCCTGCCTCTCTTTCACTTGGTGATTTATTGCCTGTTCTGGAATCCCCATCACTGTTCACTGTCTACATTTTGGGACTTTAGATTATATTTTGCATCTTTGATGCCAGGTCCTTGTTTGGAGCAGATCCTTTTCTCTGTCCTCATGCTCCTGGTTATGAGCTGCTCTATGATCTATGGCTGGAACTAACTTCATGCTTGACATCTCTCACTGTCTGGACCTTGTTCACATTTTATCTACCCTCAGCCTCAGTTTTATGACAGTTATCTAGGCCATGCCAGAGGTAGAACAGCTGGTGATACTAGTTTAAATGCATGGTAGGTACTTGGTGAATATTTGATTGATTGGTTTGATTGACATATTAATTAAACTGGGCCTAATGAGTACTGTATTTTAGAAAAAGATTATTTGATCTTACTGATGCCAATCTCCCTCACATACTCAGGTCATGCTCTTCTCAGAGAACAATTCGGTGCGGGCCTAAGGCCATTTAAGTTGCAGATAGTAGACTTGGGTCCTATCTTTGTCAGTGCCAAAGGCAGTTTGGGTGGGAATCTTAATCAGTTGTGAAGTATTTGAAATATTTGGAAGCTTTATTAATGCTTTGAGCCCCTGTGACTTGGATGCTAAGTTTAGGATTGTCAGGAGGAAGAGAGAAAGGAAAGGTAGGTTAGAATTTTGCTGAGCTGTCTGGGACTTTTGCTGCCACATTTAAATTTGCCGCTGTTGCTTAAAACCTCCCTCCTTCTTCCACTTCCACCACTGTTGTTGGAAATCTTACAAATGTGAGTAATGTCGTCTTATAAAAATTATCCTTTTTCATCAGGTGATTGCCCTAGGTCATCCCACCCACCCTCCAAGCTCATCTTTTTGCCTTAGTGTATGACCTACTTTGAACTCTAGGTTTCTAGTATGAAGTTGCAAGTACAGTGGCCAATATTCTCACCTCTCCAGTAAAAACAACATCACAGTCTCAGTTTTTCATTCCCCTTACTATCTTTTTGAAGCTCTTCTTTGAGCTGTGGTTTCTTTGAACCACTGTTTCTGGTGTTTGGGATATAATGTTTAGTAAGAGAATATTCTTACTCTCATGTTGTTTATATTGTAGAGAAATACACAGACAAAGAACAAGCAAACTAAATGAATAAACATGAAAAAATTCAAGGAATGACAAACACATTGTAGTGAGTTAAACTATTGTGATAGTAGGTGACTTGAGTTTAAGTGACCAAGAAAGGCCTCTGAAGAATTAAAATATATGCTGGGATCCAAAAACTAAAAAAGAGCTAGTTACATGTTGATAAAAGTGAGGTTTTTTCAACCTTCCCACTGTTGAAATTTTGGACCAGATAATTATTGGTTGTGGGCGGCTATCCTGTGCACTAGAGGATGTTTAACAACATCCCTAGTCTCTAGTATGAGAAGCTAGTAGCACCTCCCCAGTTGTCAAAAAAATGTCTGGGCATTGCCAAATATCCCTCTGAGGCAAAATTCCCTCTGATTTGAGAACCACTGCATTAAGAGAAGAGCATTCCTAGCAAAGGGAACAGCTCATGCAAAATTATATCATTGGAGATAAGTTTGATTTTTTTTTTTTTTTTTTAAGTTTGATATTTTCAAGTAGCAGAAAGGAAAGTAGTATATCTATAGCATGGTGGTCAGGGGAGAGTGGTACCCAACGCAAAAGAAAGGCAAGATCCATGTAATGAGGGGATTGCAAACTGCATAAGGATTTCAATTTTATCCTAAATCTGCTGGGAAGTCATTGACAATTTCAAATTATGATGAGATATAATCAGATTTATATTTTCAAAGATTATTCTTAATGTTGTATAGAGAATTAGTTATGGAGAGAGTTGGAGTGGCTGATAGATGTGACAGTGGCTTGAGCTAAGGGAGTGATAGTGAAGACAGGGAAAAAAGAATGGATTTGAGATATATCTCAGAGGTACAGTAGATAGAAGCTACTCATAAAATGGATGTAGAGATAAAAGGAAAACATAAGAAATCATTTCAAAAAATAAGAAATCATCATAAAAAACTCAGATTTTTGGTCTGACCAACTTAGTACTAGTGATATCATTTACTGAGTTGTGGGAGACAATGAGGAACAAATTCAGGAAACTATGAATTCTGTTCTGGCCATCTTAAATTTGAAGTGCTGATTAGACCCTGCAGTGGTATTGGGAAGGCAGTTAGATATATGAGCCCAAGGAAAGGTCAGGACTGTAAATACAGTATGGGAATCATTGTTTTTTATGTGATCTCTAAAGTGACAAGACTGTGGGAGGTCACCTAAGATATAGTGTAAAAAGAGAAGAGATCAAAGCCCAGCACTGAGCTTTGAGTACTGCACCATTAAGGAATTAGATGGAAGAGGAGCCAACAAAGGAGTTAGGAAGGAATTGCCCATGAAATAGGATGGATGCCAAGAAAGTGTGGCATTCCAGAGGCAAGAAGGGAAGTTGCAACTTTTCTCACACCAAGGGCTTTATGCCACTTTTTTAGTTATGCTAAGCTGTTTTCCCTGAGACTCCATTAAAAGTTCAGCCTGTGAAATAGGACTACTTGACATTACCTCTACTACATGTTGACTTGACTAGTTTCCTTGTGCTTCAGTTTTTCATCTGTAAAGTGAGAATAATAATCACAGACAGCCCCTACACTATAGAATTGTTTTAAATGTAAATGGGACCATGAATTTAAAATGCTTGTGAACAGATGCTGCTATGTAGCAAATGTTTCAA
This sequence comes from Rhinopithecus bieti, assembly GCF_001698545.2. Classification (NCBI taxonomy): domain Eukaryota; kingdom Metazoa; phylum Chordata; class Mammalia; order Primates; family Cercopithecidae; genus Rhinopithecus; species Rhinopithecus bieti. The sequence continues at coordinate 218,073 of NW_016809126.1, read as the reverse complement.
AAAGTTAGATTTTGCTATTACTTGTACTCAAACTTTTAGTACACATAACATGTGTCTCAGGGTGAAGAAAATTCTCACATGATAGTGGGAGTAGATACTGGTATGTTCTATCTGGAAGGATGCATGTCAGTGTCCATGAAAAGCTTTAAAAATGTCTATGCCCTTGATACAACAGTCTTCTGTAAACTTATAGAAATAATGCAAGACAATACATGTATAAGGATACTCATCATGATATCATTCAAGAACAAAATAAACTAATAAACTGAGTACCCATTAGTAGAAGACTGATAAAATAAAGTTTAAGTTTAAAAGCATGTACATCCACACAATACACTGCAACTAAAATGAATAATATAGATGTGCATTTAGGTAAAGAAGTGAATGGTGCTACTTTGTGCAAGTTTATACAGTAAAATGTTTATAATAATTATAAATATTTTTTACAGTATGTAGCGAGGTGAATTGCGAACTAAAAATTTTTCCCTTTTTACTTTCATGTGTTATGTGGATTTTTTTTTTTTTGCAGTGTATAAGATTTTCTCTTAAGAGAAGAAAAGCGTAGAAGCACCTAATAAAATAGAAAGAAAGGAGTATAGACAGGCTGCCCCTAAGCATCTCCCCTCTGCAGTCAGAGGTTAGTGACTCTTCATCATTACACCAAGGAGCTGCTCTTCTTATTGTTCCTCACACTTTTTTTTCTTTTACACAAGATGAAGTACTACCCAAGACTAGATTTATTTGAGATCCAGCTGAACAAGGATGAAGCCATGTGCAGCTCATAGTTGCAAAGAAATGAAACTTCAGACAGGTTAATGGGAAAAGAAAGAAACAGGCCACTGAAGATGTCTGCTTGTTACTGAGCTATAAATCCTTTCTTCAATTACTTTTCTTCAGCCAGCTGTGCTATGTGACCTGATGCTTTGCCCAGGAGACCATCCATGTTCAACAGATTGTGTTAGAGCAATAGTTTACCCATCCAGAAACATGAATATATTTCCAAAGAGAAGCAAAGTGAAAGGTCAGGAACAATATAAATTCTAAACTGTGCTGATTTCTTTTTTATATATAAACACATTTTATAAGCATGCCCCGTTAACTTAAATAAAGTTATTTATTTTGAAGACGTATAGCTGATTCTGAAAGAAGGAATCAGGTAAATTATTATACAGCTACATTTGTCCTATTTTTCCATTTTACTATACCCCAGTATTATTAATATGCTATCTAGAACTATAGTCAGTATGTATTGAATACAGTGCAAATTGTACTAACATGACAACTTATAACTCTTTCAATTAAAATAAACAGATTCATTTATATGTGTGTTGTGATCTACCTATTGCTCAAAGGCGTATCCAAAGCTCTTAGAGTAAGAATGTCCCTTAGAAATAGTCTTGTCTAGTTTTGCCACCGTAGAGGAGGAGGAGTTTGTTTCAGAAACTTATGAGTATCAAAAAGCAGGCCAGAAACTGTGAAGGATGTGACCCTTAAAGGAGGAAAAACTTCACTGGATAAGGTACACTTTAACTTGGCTTTTTCTCTGTGGGAACTATCTAGCCTGAAAGGCACGGAACAGCTACAAATAAGATGAAAGCTGTTGTGTTATTGACTTAAGGTGCCAGAGAACAGAATTGAGGTCTGCCTGAGAAGTTGGAAATTGAGTGGGAAATCCTGGCAAGGAGGAAGCCATAGAAGAAAGAACCCCCAAATCTTTATATAAGCAGTCCTCAAATCTTGGCTGCCCTCTGATATGCATATAAGGCGGGAGATTCTAAGGAACCCAGCAGAAGGCAACAGTTGAAATCCTGAGAGAGATTTCAATTGCTGCCCTTCATAAGGGAGACAGAATTTGGAATTTGAGTCTGGCCATATTGAAACAGTTTGGTAAACTCAAGCTCTTCATGGAAACCCCATTAATTTCATGTTGCAGGAGTAGAGTATCCCAAAATTTAAACCTTAATGATTCATACTAGATCTATGCATAAACCGTGAGACACACTCCAAAAAGTGTGAAACCTCTACAAGTTTGAAGTGATCATCCAATAATTTAACTGCCTGTTAGAATAAAAACCAACATTATCCAGAAGATAACAGAATCCAGAGTCTCTAAAATATTATCTACAATGTCCAGTACAGATTAAAATCAGCAGGCATGCAAAGAAACAGAAAATTGTGACTCATAGTCAAGAGAAAAATGAGTCAAAATAAATCAACTCTAAGATAACATAGATGTTGGAATTAGCAGACAAATTTTAAAGCAGCTGTTATAACTATGTTATCAGTTTATCGTCTCTCAGCTCCAAGTCTACCTTTCTTTTCCCTGCTTTATGATCTATAGCTAGAGTGAATAAACTTTTTTCTCAGCACAATATTAATATTTT
>NW_016809126.1:192171-214821 GCF_001698545.2 Rhinopithecus bieti | reverse complement strand
GTTTCTGCACATACGTAGAGCTGGTTTAAAATTCAGGGGCGATAGTGTAGTCTCTAATCCTCACAACAGAGTAAAAGCTCCACAGATTGCGCTGTCTACCTGGTGGTCAGTGGCAGCAACAGTGGCTGCTGCTTCTGGAAATTAAACGGAGTCTTACAGCAAGCAGGATCTTAGGATTGCTTCAGGCGTTTGCGTGGGGGTCCCAGAAAAGGGCACTGTGCTGAAGCCAGAGAGCGGTATGCCTCAGCCACCAACTGGGGATGTGACATCACCATTGATTTCCACCCAGAGGTCTCCAAGACATCCGAAGCATGATAGTTGATGAAATCCACTGTCTGAGTTTTCAACTGATCTGCGCTGTGAAGGTCAGCCAGGATGAGAATTTCTGCAGCATTCTCCACGGACAGGTTACTGCAGAGGGCATCCTCACACATGACCTTTAAACGCTCCAGGGCATACTTGTCAGCAGCTGCCAACAAATCATCAGCCATTTTGTCGAGGTTTGGAGCCTTCCCCGTGTATATGAAGCACATCATTTCCTTAAAAACTTCAGGCTCCACATCATTGATTTCCACTCGATTCTTTTTGCTCTCTTCCATTTCATGTTCAAACATGGCACTAAAAACCGGAGAACGAGCTGCTAAGATAGCTTTGTGAGCCTGGAATTCCCGGCCAGCAACGCACAAGCAGCAGTCTGTGAACCGGGAATTCTCCCACAGTCCTCCTAACTCATCTGCCAACCGGCACTCAGGAACCTTTACCATGTTCACGGTATTCTGGCCAGAAATGTTGACAGAATCTTGCACAACACTCACCTAGCAGAAGAGGGTAAGCTTGTCACCAGGGAGAAGCCCGTTGGCCTCATCCAAAAGAAAATCTCTACGGATGAATTTCTTGAATCCCCAGTCTTTGCCTTGCACAAACCTATATGCCCGTTGACTCTCCATAGCTTTGGTTTCTTCTCCCTTGGCATTCAGGATGGAGAATTTGAATTTTGCCCGAACTTCACTCTTTGGACAGCTGACCAGTAACAGGTAAAGTGACAGGTAATCTTTGCTTTCTTCATCTAGCCCTTTGGGGTTTACTCACAAACACCATTTCAGTTTATCATTGGCTTCTGATGAAAAGGCAGAACTTTTAATTACTTCACCCATTTCTTCCTGGCAAAAGCTAAAGTTATTGATGGTCCACATGTAGGAGAATTTCACTACCTTGATCTGTGTGTAGCACCAACTCTCAGCTACGGGGCCACTTGACATTTCTGCCGGAGGTGGAGGACTTGGAACCCTTGACATCGCCAGTTTGAAGGTTAAACGAGATTTCCAAAGTCAGGGAGCAAAGATTTCTGTTCCTTCTTCACCCTGAGAGCGGCGGTGACAGCTGCTGGTCCCCATCCCCCTGCGCTCACCTCATACTGTCCGCAACATCTGGGACCTCAATATTAAGATTTTTAAAATGTTATTTGGATACAAGGTCTTGCTCTGTCACCCATGCTGGAGTGCAGTGGCATGATCCTAGCCTGCTGGAATCTCAAACTCTTGGGCTCAAGCGATCCTCCTGCCTCAGCCTCTGAAGTAGCCAGGACTACAGGCATGTGCCACTATGCCTGGCTAATGCCTTTTTGTAGAGATTGGGTCTCACTATGTTGCCCAGGCTTGGCATGAGCCCTTAAGGCTTGGTAATCGGAGGTGCTGAAGGAACATTGCAGGAGAAGGGCTTCTTTCTCTTCCTCATTCTGATACGCTTTTTATTTTTTGAAAATTCTGGTTGCTGTGTGTGAGGTAGCCTGTAGAATATGACACCCAGAAGGTGGCTTTCCAGTGAATTTCAGCAACACCTCATCAGGCAGCTTCTCAGTAGTACATCATTGGACTGGGCACTTCAGCAGGTGATTTTGTTTGCCATCCCTAGATTAAACACATCACTAACTTTCCTGCCATCCAGGGAGCCATAGCCACACCCCCTCCAATCAAATCTGAATCTCAGCCCTGGGAATAGAGGTAACTTATTTTATATTTATTTATTCCTTAGTTGCTCTGCTTCAGTCCTAGAAATAGTGGCTGCTCTATCCGTAATTTAAATATGGCTTGGAATTATTTTTATTTCTTAGTAGTTAATAATTATTTTAATTACATTTTCCTATTCAAATTTTTGATGAGTTTTCTACTTCCTGACTGGGCTCTAGAATACAGCAATAAAATATGTTCCAAATGAATAGAAAATCTGGGGCAGAGCAAGATGGCAGAATAAAAGCCTACACCACTTGTCCTGTCCCCAACTCCCTACCGCTGGAATGCCAAATTTTCACAGCCTTGTACACAGAAAAGCACTGCCACAAGAACCAAAAATCAAGTGAGCAATTACAGTTCCCAGTTTTAGTCTTGAATTGCTGACACCCCCCCGCCCCCAAGCCCTTAAGCAGTGACCATGTGGTACAGAGAGTCTGTGTGCTTGGTAAAGGGAGCGTGTGGTGACTGAAGGATTGACATTGAACTCAGTGCTGCACTGTCATAGCGGAGAGCAAAGCCATGCTGGGCTCAGCCAGCACCTGTGCAAAGAGGGAGCACTTGAATCAGACCTAGTCAGAAGGGAATCACCCATCCCAGTGGTTGGAACTCGAGTTTCTTGGCAAGCATCACCGCTGCAGGCCAAAGTGCTGCAGGGTCCTAGTAAAGACAGTTTAGGACACAAGGACTGCAATTCCTAGACAACTCCTAGTGCTGGGCTGGGCTCAGAGGGTGACATTTTACTTAGGGAGACATCAGGCAGCGTTGCTACAGGAGTGGTTGGCTATGCCTCCCACAACCACAGGCTACACAGCTCACAGCAATGAAAGTAACTCCTTCCTTCTGTCTAAGGAGAGGAGTAAAGAGGACTTTGTCTTGCATCTTGGATTCTAGGATAGGATAGGGCACTGGGCAGAGTGGTGAGGTCCCCATTTCAGGCCCCAGCTGCTGGATGACATTTCTAGAAACACCCTGGGCCAAAAGAGAACCCGCTACCTTGAAGGGAATGACCCAGACCTGACAGGAGGACTCATCACTTACTTACTAAAGAGCCCTTGGGCCCTAAATAAGCAGCAGTGATATCCAGGGAATACTCCATGGGTTCTGGGCTCTGAGACATGCTGACTACAGGTATGACTTAGCACATTCCCAGAGGTGGTGGCTATGGTGAAAACTCCTTTTGTTTGAGAAAAGCAGAGGGAAAAGCAAAAGAGATTTTGTCTTGCACCTTAGGTACCAGCTTGTCCACAGTGGGATAGAGCAATAAGCAGGAATTTGGGGTCTTGAGTCCAGGCCTAGGCTCTTGGACAGCATTTCTGGACCTACCCTGGTTGAGGGGAGTGCACTTCCTTGAAGGGTGTGTCCCAGGCCTGGCAGCATTCACCACAAGCTGATGGAAGAGCCCTTGGGCTTTAAGTGAACATCAGTGGTAGACTGGCAGAATTCCCCCATGGGGTGAGGGCAGCAGTGGGCACAGAAAGAGACCTGTCTGCCTGTGGAAAGGGAAGAGAAGAGTAGGAAAAACTTAGTATTGTGGTTTAAGTGCCAGCTTAGCCACAGTAGAATAAAACATCAAGCAAATTTCTAATTTTGTGACTCGAATTCTGGATCCCAGATAACATCTCTGGACCTGCCTCAGGCCTGGAGGAAGTCACCACCCTGAAGGGAAGGATGCAAACCTGGCTGCCTTTGCCACCTGCTAATCATAGAGTACTAGGGCCTTCGGTGAGCATAGGAGGTAGCCAGATAGTGGTTACAGCAGGCTTTGGGCAAGACCCAATGCTGTGATGGCTTTAAGTCAGCCCCAGTACAGTCCCAGTGCTAGTGGCCACAGAGTTACTTACATCACCACACCTCCAGTTCCAGTCAGCTCAGCATAGAGAGAAGGCTCTGTTTGTTTGGGAGAAAGAAAGGGAAAAGAACAAGAGTTTCTGCATGGTAATCCGGAGAATTATTTCCTATCTTATCCAAATCCCTAAGATGGTACTTCTTTGAGTCTGCAAAAACTACAGTGATATTGGGCTTGTGGCCCAAGGGTCTTTCAAATACCTGGAAAGTCTGGAAAGTGCCAAGAAGGATGGGCACAAACAGGCCCAGACTGAAGACTACAGTAAATACCAGTTCTCCAATGCCCAGATGCTGATGAACATCTACAACAATAATAACAATGCAAAAAACAGGACCTCACCAAACTAAGGAACCAGGGACCAATCCTGGAGCAACAGAGTCATGTGACCTTTTAGAGAATTCAGAATAGCTGAGGAAACTTAAATTTAAGAAAACACTGAGAAACAATTCAGAATTCTATCACATAAATTTAACATAAAGATTGAAATAACTACAAAGAATCAAGCAGAAATTCTAGTAATAACAGAGAACTTCCCAAACCTAGAGGCAGATATCAACATTCAACCACAGGAAGGTTATAGAACACTAAGAAGATTTAACCCAAAAAAGACTACCTCAAGGCATCTAATAATTCAACTCCCAAAGGTCAAAGATAAAGGATCCCAAAAGCAGCAAGGGAAAAGAAACAAATAACATGCAATGGAGCTCCAATACATCCGGCAGCAGACTTTTCAGTGAAAACTTTATAGGCCAGGAGAGAGTGACATGACATAATTAAGGTGCCACAGGGGAAGAAATAAAACTTTTACCCCACAATACTATATCTGGTGAATATATACTTCAAGCATAAAGGGGAAATAAAGATCTTCCCAGACAAACAAAAGCTGAGGTATTTCATCAACACCAGACCTGTCATATAAGAAATGCTAAAGGGAGTTCTTCAATCTGAAAGAAAAGGATGTTAATGAGCAAGAAGGAAGTCACCTGAAGGTACAAAAGTCACTGGTAATAGTAAGCACACAGAAGAACATAGAATGTTATAACACTGTAATTGTGGTAGGCACACTATCTTAAGTATAAAGACTAAATGAACCAATCATAAGAAATATATTACAATAACTTTTCAAGACATAGGCAGTATAATAAAACATAAAGAGAAAACAAAAAGCTAAGCAGTGGAATGAAGTTAAAGTACAGAGTTTTATTAGTTTTCTTTTTGCATGTTTGTCTGTTTATGCACTTAGTGTTAAGTTGTCATCAGATCAAAATAATCAGTTATCAAAACTATAAAAACCCTGGAAGATAATCTAGGCAAACCATTCAGGACATAGGCCTGGGCAAAGATTTTATGACAAAGATGCCAAAAGCAATTGCAACAAAAGCAGAAATGACAAATGGGATCTAATTAAAGAGATTCTGCACAGCAAAAGATACTATCATCAGAGTGAAAAGACAACCTGCAGGATGGGAGAAAGTTTTTGCAATCTGTCCATCTGACAGAGGTCTAATATCCTGCAACTGCAAGAAACTTAAACAAATTTACAAGACAAAAAAAACATTAAAAAGTGGGCAAAGGACATGAGTAGACACTTCTGGAAAGAAGACATACATACAGCCAATAAACATGAAAAAAACAACATCATTGATCATTAGATAAATGCAAATCGAAACCGTAGTAAGAAACCATCTCACATAACAATGGCTATTATTAAAAAGTCAAAACACAACAGATGCTGGTGAGGTTGTGGAGAAAAAGGAAGATTTTTATGCTGTTGTGGGGAGTGTAAATTAGTTCAACCACTGAGGAAGACAGTGTGGCAATTCCTCAAAGACCTAGAGGCAGAAATACCATTTGACCCAGCAATTCCATTACTTGGTATATACCTGAAGGAATAGAAATCCTTCTCTTATAAAGACACATAGACACATATGTTCATCGGAGCACTATTCATATTAGCAAACACATGGAATCAACCTAAATGCCCATCAATGATAGACTAGATAAATAAAATGTGGTACATATATACCATGGAATACTGTGTAACCATAAAAAGGAATGAGATCATGTCCTTCACAGTGACATGGATGGAGCTGGAGGCCATTTTACTTAGCATACTAACTCAAGAACAGAAAACCGAATACTGCATGTTCTCACTTATAAATGAGAGTTGAATGATGAGAACACATGAATACATGGTGGAGGTGGGGGTGACACACACTAGGGCCTGTCTGAGGGTTGGTGTGGAGAGGAGGGAGAGCATTAGGAAGAATAGCTAATGGATGCTGGGATTAATACCTAGGTGATGGGTCCATCTGTACAGCAAACCACAATGGTACACATTTACCTGTGTAACAAACCTGCACATCCTGCACATGTACCCCTGAACATAAAATTTTAAAAATTGTCTATATTTGTATTCAATATTATCAAAAAATTTATTTGAGGTTATAAGCTAGTATGGCTTATAAGCTAGTATTTGTAAACCTCATGGTAACCTCAAATTAAAAATCATACAGTGCATACACGAAAACAAAAAGCAATAAATTAAAACATACTACCAGAGAAAATTACCTTCATTAAAAGGAAGACAGGAAGGAAGGTAAGAAAGAAGATAAGATCACAAACAACCAGAAAACAAATAACAAAATGGCAAGAGTAAGTCTCTAGCTATCAATAATAACACTGAATGTAAATGAACTAAACCTTCCAATCAAAAGACGTACAATGGCTGAATGGATGAAAAAACAACACCCAATGATCTGTTGCCTACAAGAAATCATTCTGCCTATAAAGATACACACAGACTGAAAATAAATGGATGAGAATAGATATTCTATCTCAGTGGAAAACAAAAAAAAGCAGGAGTAACTGTACTTAAATCAGACAAAATAGTTTTCAATACAAAACCTGCAAGAAGAGACAAGATCATTATATAATGATAAAGTTTTCAATTGAGCAAGAGGATATAATGATTGTAAATATGTATGTCCCCAGCATTAGAGTACCCAGCTATTTAAAGCAAATATTATTAGAGCTAAAGGGAGAGAGAGATCTCAATATAATAATAGGTGGAGATTTCAATACCCACTTTCAGCATTGGACAGATCTTCCAGATGGAAACTCAACAAAGAAACATTGGGCTTAATCTGTGTTATAGAACAAATGGATCTAACAGATATTTACAGAACATTTTATTGAATGGCTGCAGAATACACATTTTTTTCCTCAGCATATGGATCGTTCTCAAGGAGAGACCATATGTTAGGTCACAATACAAGTCTTAAAACATTAAACAAATCTGAAATAATACCAAGCATCTTCTCTGACTACAATGGAATAAAACTAGAAATCAATAAGAAGAATTTTGGAAGCTATACAAGCACGTAGAAATTAAATAATATACCCATGAATCACCAGTGGGTTAATGAAGAAGGAAACGGAAAAATTTCTTGAAATAAATCATAATGGAAACAACATAGCAGAACATATGGGATACAGTGAAAGCAGTAGAGAAAAATTTATAGCTATAAGGGCCTACATTAAAAAAGAAGAAAAACTTCAGCTAGGCACGGTGGCTCATGCCTGTAATCCCAGCACTTTGGGAAGCTGAGGCAGGCAAATCACGAGGTCAGGAGTTTGAGACCAGCCTGTCAAAACCCTGTCTTTACTAAAAATACTAAAATTTACTAAAAATTACTTAAAAAATACTAAAAATTAGCTGGGTGTAGTGGTGGGCACCTGGAATTACAATCCCAGCTACTTGGGAGGCTGAGGCAGGTGAATTGTTTGACCCCAGGAGGCAGAGTTTGCAGTGAGCCAAGATTGCACCACTGCACTCCAGCCTGGGTGACAGAGTGAGACTCCATCTAAAAAAAAAAAAAAAAAAACCTTTCAGGCTGAGTATGGTTGCTCATGCCTGTAATCCTAGAATTTTGGGAGGCTGAGGTAGGTGGATCACCTGAGCTTAGGAGTTTAAGACCAGCTTGGCCAACATGGTGAAATCATGTATCTACTAAAAATACAAAAAATTAGCCAGGCATTGTGGTGCATGCCTGTAATGCCGGCTACTTGGGAGGCTGAAGCGTGAGAATTGCTTGAACCTGGGAGGTGGAGGTTGCAGTGAGCCAAGATTGCATCACTTCACTCCTGCCTGGATGACAGAGTGAAACCTCTATCTCAAAAAAAAAAAAAAAAAAAAGAATAAAAGAACCTTTATATAAATAACCTAATGATGCCTCTGAAAGAACTAGAAAAACAAGAGGAAACTAAACCAAAAATTAGTAAAAGAAAAGAAATAATAAAGATCAGAGCCAAAACAAGTGAATTTGAAATGAAGAAAACAATACAAAAGATCAATTACACAAAAAGTTGGGATTTTTGGAAAAGATAAACAAAATTAACCTTTAGCTAGACTAATAAAGAAAAAAGGGAGAAGACACAAATAGGTAAAATCAGAGATGAAAATGGAGACAATACAATTGATACCACAAAAATTCAAAGGCTCATTAGTGGCTACTATGAGCAAGTATATGCAAATAAATTGGAAAATCTGGAGAAAATGGGTAAATTCCTACCTACTAAGACTGAACCATGAAGAAATCCAAAACCTGAACAGAGTAATAAGTAATGAGATTGAAGCCATAATAACAAGTCTCTCAGCACAGAAAAGCCCAGGATCTGATGGCTTCACTGCTGAATTTTACCAGAGATTTGAAGAACTAATATCAATCCTGCTCAAACTATTCCCAAAAATAGGACAAATGCTTGAGAGGATAGATACCTCATTTTTTATAATGTACTTATTTCACATTGCATACCTGTATCAAAATATTTCATGTACCCTATAAATATATACACATACTATGTACCCATAAAAATAATAAATTTTAAAAATAATAATTTGCACGGGAAATCTCAGCAGAGATTCTGAAGCTAAAAATAAAAGGACTAAAATATGAAATACATATAATGAAAATAATACAAATAATATATAAAATATCCAACATAAAAATGCATGGCATGGGCTTACTTAAGAGCAGATTAAACAGGACAAAAAACAAGTATGAACTTAAAGATTCGTTAATATCTCTGTATATCTCAGAAGAAAGGAAAGAATAGAAAAAGAAAAAAATAAGTTAACAGGGCTTTACGGACCTGTGGAAGATTGTGACAAAAATATAACAAACATGTAAGTGTAGTTTCACAGAGAAAGGAGAAAGAAAGAGAAAATGGGACCAATTAAAAAAAAAAAATGGCCAAAAACATATAAATGTACAGTTCAATAAGTTCAGCAAACTCCAAAGAAGATAAATATAGAAAATATAATTCTGGCCAGGCACAGTGGCTCACACCACTGTAATCCCAGCCTTTGGGAGGCTGAGGTGGGCAGATCGTGTGGTCAGGAGTTTGGGACTAGCCTGGCCAACAAGGTGAAACCCCGTCTCTACTAAAAATGCAAAAATTAGCCAGGTATGGTGGTGCGTGCCTGTAATCTCAGCTACTTGGGAGGCTGAGGCAGGAGAATTGCTTGAATCCAGGAGGCAGAGGTTGCAGTGAGCCGAGATCATGCCACTGCACTCCAGCCTGGGCGACAGAGCAAGACTCTGTCTCAGAAAGAAAAAGAAGAAAATATTATTCTTAGGCACATCATAGTTAAACCGCTGAAATCTAATGATAGAAAATCTTGAAAGCTGACAAAAATGATTTATTGTATAAAAGGTAACAGTAATATGAATGGTTGCTGCTTTCTCAGAACTAATGGAGAAGCAGAATATCAGGAACTGCATCTTTAAAGTCCTGAAAGAAAAGAAAAAGAAAAAAAGGTCAACTAAGAGTTCTATATCCCGTGAAAATATACTTCAAAATAAAAATAAAGGTAAAATAAACAAATTTCAGATAAGTAAAAACAAAAAATTCTTCACCAGCAGGTCTGCACTATAAGAAATACTGAAGGGATTTCTTAAGCAGAGAAACAGAGAAAATCACATCTATAGTTGGAAATGAAGAGCACTGGAAATATAGAAACTTATTTTTCTTTTAATTTGCATAAAACACAAAATCAAATGAAACAAAGTTTATAATGTATGAAGATCTATAATATATAAAAACCATAACACAAAGACATGCAGCAAATTGAATGATAATATTGTAACATTCTTACATTTTACAAAACATGGTACAATATTAATGCTAATTAGCTCAATATTGTGACAGGTTAAAGGTGCATAGTGTAATCCCTAAGGCAGCAATTTTATTTTATTTATTTTTTCTTTTTTATTATACTTTAAGTTCTAGGGTACATGTGCACAACGTGCAGGTTTGTTACATATGTATACATGTGCCATGTTTGTGTGCTGCACCCATTAACTCATCATTTATGTTAGGTATATCTCCTAATGCTATCCCTCCCCTCTTCCCACACCCCACAACAGGCCCTGGTGTGTGATGTTCCCCTTCCTGTGTCCAAGTGTTCTCATTGTTCAATTCCCATCTATGAGTGAGAATATGTGGTGTTTGGTTTTCTGTTCTTGCAATAGTTTGCTGAGAATGATGGTTTCCAGCTGCATCCACGTCCCTACAAAGGACATGAACTCATCCTTTTTTATGGCTGCATAGTATTCCATGGTGTATATGTGCCACATTTTCTTAATCCAGTCAGGCAGTAATTTAAAAAAAAGAGTTATGCCCAAATAGTCAAAAGGAATACAACTATTCTGTTAATCCTAAATAAAGGGAGATGGAGGAGAGAAAACAGAGTGACAAATAAAAACAAATAATGTAACCCTTTCTCCTACTTTTTTGTTTTGTTTGGGCTCTCAGTGAAAACATGCTCACAGATACACTCCAAAACAATGTTTTGTAGCTCTCTGGGTATCTCTTATCCCCGTCAAGTTGTCACATAATATTCACTATGACAGTGGGATATCTTTCTGTTAATTTACGTCTTCTTCAGTTTCTTTCATCAATGTCTTGCAGTTTTCAGTGTACAGATCTTTCACCTCCTTGGTTAAATTTATTCCTAAGTATTTTATTTTTGATGCTATTGTAAATGAGATCGTTTTCTTAGTTATTTTATTGAAATAGTTCGTTATTGTATAGAAACATGACTAATTTTTGTATGTTGATTTTGTATGCTGTAACTTTACTAAATTCATTTATTCACTTAACTGTTTTTTGGTAGTCTTTTGAATTTTCAATATATAGATTATGTCATCTGCAAATAAACAATTTAGCTTCTTCTTTCTAATTTTTATGACTTTTGCTTCTTTTTCTTAATTAGAACTTCCAGTGCTATGTTTTTTAGAAATTGCAAGAGTGGGCATCTTTGTCCTGTTTCTTATATAGAAGAAAACCTTTCAACTTTTAGTGTGGAGTATGATGTTAGCTATGAATTTTCTTTATCTAATTTGTTGAGAGGTTTTTTTAAATTATGAAAATGAATAGAAAATGGATTTCGTTTAATGGTTTTTCTGCATCTATTGATATGACTGCATGGTTTTGTCCTTCATTCTGTGAATGTGTTGTGCCACATTTACATATGTTGAACCGTCCTGCACCTACTTGATCATGGGGCATGATCCTTTTAATGTGCTGTTGAATTTGGTTTGCTTATATCTTATGGAGGATTTTGCATCTATCTTCATTAGGGAAATTGGTCTGTAATTTTTTTTTTCATGTAATGTCCTTGTCCGGGTAATGCTGGCCTCATAAAAGAGTTTGGAAGTATTTTCCTCTTCAATTTTGGAAGAGTTTGAAATGAATTGATATTATTTCTTTTTTAAATATTTGGTAGAATTCACCAGTTCCTCTGGTCCTGGACTTTATTTGCTGCGAGATTTCTGATTACTAATCCAATGTCCTTACTTCTTATGGGTGTATTCATATTTCAATTTCTTCATGATTTAGTTTTGGAAGTTTGTAAGTTTCTAGGAATGTATCCATTTCTCCTGTGTCATACAATTTGTTGGCATCTAGCTGTTCATAGTAGTCTCTTATAATCTTTTAATTTTCTGTGGTATCAGATGTAAGATTTCTTCTTGCATTCCTGATTTTACTTGAGTCTTCTCTTAGCTAAAGATTTGCTAATTTTATCTTTTCAAAAAAAAAAAAAAACAACTTTTAGTTTCATTGATCTTTTTTATTGTTTTTGATTTTTTTAGTCCTTATTTTAATGATTTCTTCATGGATATGTATTATTTTTTCTTTATGCTGACTTTGGACTTAGTTTGTTCGTTTCAGTACCTTGTGGTTTAATATTAGATTATTTATTTGAGAGTTTTTTCTTAATGTAGGTGTTTATCTTCATAAACTTCCCTTTCACTGCTTTTGCTGCCTCCTTTATGTTTTGGTCCATTGTGTTTCTATTTTTATTTCGTTCAAGAACTTTTAAATTTCTCTTTTGATATCTTCTTTGACTTACTGGTTGTTCAGGAGTGTGCTGTTTAATTTGCATGTGTTTGTCAATTTTACGGTTTTCTTCTTCATATTCATTTCTAGCTTAATACTATTACAGTCAGAAAAAACACTTGATACAATTTCAATCTTCTCAAGTTTAAGACTTGTTTTGTGACCTAACATATGATCTGTCCTGGAAAATTTCCATGTTTGTTTAAGAAGAATGTGTATTCTGTTGCTTATGGATGGAATGTTCTGTATGTCTGTTAGGTTCATTTGGCCTAAAGTGTAGTTTAAGTCCAATGATTCCTTACTGATTTTCTGTCTGGGTTGTTGAAAGTGCAGTGTTGAAGTCCCTTACTATTAATTGTATTGCTGTCTGTTTCCTTTCAGTTCTGTTAATATTTGCCTTATATGTTTAACTGCTTCTAAATAGATATGTTGGGTGTATATGTATTTTCGATTGTTATATCTTTTTAATGAAATGACAATTTTATCATTATTTAATGACCTGCTTTGGAAGTCAACAGCACTTTAGTGTGAATATGTTTACTCGTTATATTAGTTATCATCTATAGATGTGCAACAGAACTTAAGTGGCTTAAAACAATGAACATCTATTATCTCATAGTTTCCGTTGTTCAGAAATCTGGGTATAACTTAAGTGAGCGTCTCTGGCCTAAATTGTCTCACGAAGTTACAGTCAAGCTGTTGGCCGAGTTTATGGTCATTTTAAGACCTGACTGGAGCTGAAGGATTCACTTACAAGATCACTTGTGTGTTTGTTGGCAGACCTCAGTTCCTCACTGGCTGTTGGCCAATTCTTTACCACATGAACCTCCCATTAGGCAGCCCGAGTGTCCTTATAAATGTCAACTAACTCCTCCCAGACTGAGCTGTCCAAGAGGGAGCCAGGGCATGTCTGTGAAAGAGCTCCCAAGATGGCAGTCACAGGCTTTGTATAATCAAATGTTGGAATTTATATACTGTCATTTCTGTCACATTCTATTTATTAGAAGACAGTTTCTAAGTCTTGCCCAAACTCCAGGAAAGGGGTTACACAAGGGTGTGAATACCAGGAGGTGGGGATCATTGGAGGCCATTTTAGAGCCTGCCCAGCACATTCATATTTTACTCAATAATAGGCATTATTCATTAGGTAGCCAGGCCCTGAGTACTGGCTGGTAAGGTGAGTAATAGACACATATTTGTGTTGTGGTTAGAAACGACAGCCTTGCTGATTAAGTGCCAGCTCTGAAATGAATCCTATAACGTGCCACTATAGAGTCATTGTAATTCAAATGATACTATAAATTTGAAAACACATTGAAATCATGGGCATAATCAAATTTGACTCCAAAACTAACTCATACAATCTAAATTCTCATACCAATATAGATTTTCAAAGGTTTCAGAATGCATACAGAAATTATTTTTTAAATTGCCATGACACAGTATTTTATAACTAGAAGTTGCAGAAATACTTCTCAGAATATGAATAGCTTAAAGTAGAATATTTTGAATACATACAGAGCTTACATGACTTACTCTAATATCAAGTATTAATAAAAGAATATTAACTGTAAATTTTCTTAATGCCTTATACTAATATTAAATATTTAACATTAAATATTAATATGTGACAGATACTAAACTAATACTTCTTAATTGACATTAATATTAAATATTAATAAAGAGAACACTAATTCTATTTTTTTCTTAAATAAATCAGCTTTCTAAGGTAGTTATCAGCTTAATAGGTACTATCACAATGTCAGCAGCTTTGGTTCAAAATAATACCACTAAAATAAATAGTCGTGCCTTGTTCATTTCACATTTAATGTCTGGGAACACTTTTAGCAAGGAGCTGGATTACACAAGCAGTAAGTTATGCTGATAGTTAACTGTGAAGTCGTAAAATTTGTCTGTTTTTCCTACAGCTTCAGGGACTAATCTTTCTCAAACTCATTTGCTGGCCCTTTCTCTTTGGCTTGATTGCTGAATATTGTAGTGCTTCAGGGCTGGGTCATGAGCTTTCTTCCCCTCTTTACTTAAATCCTCTCCAAAGTAAGTCTTAGTAAACTCCCTCACTTCAACTATCTCTATATTATAATGATTTCCAAGGTAAATCCTCACACTGAACAGCTCCTCTACATTTTAGACTTGTGGGCCTAATAGCCTACTAAACATCTGTATTTGTATATCTAGTAGGAGTCTCAAATCTCATTAGCCAATGTAAAATTCTTAATTACTTGTTCCCTAATACCTATTCCTTTCCCATGCTTCCCATCTTAGTGAATGACCTCATTCACCTAATCACTCAAGCCAAAAATCTAGTTTTTTTCGCTTCTCACATCCAATATACAAGTAAATCATGTTAGTTTTATCTCCAATACTACCCGTAGATAGACTTGAGCAGACACTTGCCCCAGGCTTTTGTCTTTGCAGACCCCACTATAAGTAATTGCCTGGGGAATTTTATAAGTCTCTCTGCAACATCTGAAATATGTTTGGGTTGGCAGTGCCATTTTAATAGGCTATTCCAATCCCAGAATGGGAGGCATATAGGTCCCAGTTCCTGTTTCTCTCTCTTGTGCTCTTCTCTTATTTTACCTCCCAAAACACATGGGCTTTATCAATTGCTCCTGGAATCTCTGGAACTTACACCTATGAGGTTATTTCACTGGTCCCTGGCCAGGCTTTGATTCCAGTAGATTACCTCTGATTCTAGTCTAGTGAATGGATTTCTCTCATTGGCCCAGAGATTGGGCCACCAGAATCATGCTGAAACATTGATTTGATTCCCAGTCATGTTGGACACAAGACAGTTTAAGGGTTTGAGTTGTATTTGTAGGCTTGTGCATGGGATCTTGCTATCTGTGTACCCAGGTACCACTTCTGGTCTACAGTACTTGAATATATCAGGGGTGGCAATAGGTATCATTAACCCTATATGTCCCCACTGCTGGAACCTAGGGTAATCACCCACACCCACTGCAGACTCTGCAGCACAAGTCAAGTAGTTCTCTAGCGGTGGCTATGCCTCTAACTTCCTATGGTCATTAGGACTGTTGTCCTGCAATGCCAATGACTTAATGTTCTTTCTTGCCTTCAGTCAATGCAGAGAATCTGTGCTTTCCTAGGTTGATCTCTAATCCTGCTGGATAAGGGATGACCTTTTTTACAAAATTAAGACAACTGTTATATATGTGTACTTAAGACATCTTTTCACTGTCTTTATACTGTCTTTTGATAAACTAATCTTGTCTCTTTACTTTCTTAATACTGTTATTTGATAAACAAGTTATTATATTTAATGTATTAGACTATATCAAATTTTGTTTAAGGTTAATTCTTTTCTGTCCTTTCTAAGAAGTGTTTGCCTATCCTCAATGCCATGAAGATATTCATGTGTTTTTCTCTAAAAGTTTTATAGTTTTACCTTTAAAATGTAGATTTACAGTCCATTTGGAATTGACTTACATGCTTAGTAGAAAGAATAGTCAGTATCTGTTCTATTTTTATATGGATATCCAATTAACTCAGCACCACCTATTGTAAAGAGCATTCTTTTAAAAAACTATTTTCAACCTTTATTCTGAGTTCAGGATACATGTGCAGGATGTGCAGGTTTGTTATGTAGGTAAACGTGTGGCATGGTGGTTTGCTGCACAGATCACCCCATCTCCCAGGTATTAAGCCCAGCATCCATGACCTATTCTTCCTGAGGCTTTCCCTCCTCCCACCCCGCACTCTCTGACCGGCCCCAGTGTGTGTTTCCCCCCATGTGTCCATGTGGAAAAGAACATTATTTCCCATTGCTTTGCAGTACCATTTGTATCATAAATCAAGTCTATATATATATATGTCTGATATATATTTGTGTCTGATTTTGGACTCTATATATGTGTGTATATACATATTATAAATATATGTCTATATATTATAAATATATGCCTACATATACTTATTGTAAATATATGTCTATATATATACACATATATACATATTATAAATATATGTCTAGCTGGGCGTGGTGGCTCACGCCTGTAATCCCAGCACTTTGGGAGGCCAAGGTGGGCGGATCACAAGTTCAGGAGATCGAGACCACGGTGAAACCCCGTCGCTACTAAAAATACACACACACACAAAAAAGCCGGGCACCGTGGCAGGCGCCTGTAGTCCCAGCTACTCGTGAGGCTGAGGCAGGAGAATGGCAGGAACCCGGGAGGCAGAGCTTGCAGTGAGCCAAGATAGCGCCACTGCACTCCAGCCTGGTGGACAGAGCAAGACTCCGTCTCAAAAAAAAAATATATATATATATATATATATGTCTATATACACATATTATAAATATGTGTATAGGTACATATTATAAATATGTATATAGATGCAGATTATAAATATGTGTATAGATGCATATTAAAAATATATGTATATTTATATACACATATACACACATTATAAATACATGTATATATACACATATTATAAATATANTTTTATATACATATACTATGTATATATTTACATCTGATTTTTTATTCTAATCTATAAATATATGTATATATGTATATATAAATACATATATACATAATATGTACATTATGTATGTATGTAAATATATGTATATACACATATTATGTACCAATATAAATATATGTATATATTTACATCTGGTTTTTGACTCATAATTATATGAGTCACATAAATATATATTTACATCTGAGTTTTGACTCTAATCTACTTCATTGGGCTATTTCTCTATCTTAGCAATAACACTATATCATCTGATTACAGTAGCTTTCTATTAAGCCTTGACATATGGGAGTTTGAATCTTTCAACTTTGGTATGTTACTTTAAAATCATGACTACCATTGGCCATTGGCATTTTCTTGTAAATTTTTGAATCAGCTTGTTAATTTATTCAAAATAATCTGTTGGTATTTTTAAAATTTTGAGCTTACAGCTAATGTGTATATTGGTTTGGGGAGAATTACCATCTTAAGAATATTGAATCTTCTACTTCATGACAATGTTATACTATGAATTCCTAAAAGTATTTGTTTTCCTAAGTAATGTTTCTTAGTTTTTGGTGTTGCAGTCTTGAACATCTTTTGTTATTTTATTCATAGGTAATTGTTGTTTTAATGCTGTTTTTAATGGTCTCATTTAATTTTAAACTGTGCATTGATATTATATGAATTAGAATTAATTCTTCTACATTGGCATCACATCCAGCAACCTTTCTAACTTCCCTTGCTAAGTATAATGGGATTGTCTTTTGGATTTGATTTTATTGACAAAATAATGTTATCTTGAAAACAATCACAGTTCGTTTCTTTCCAGTTTGTATAACTTTCATTTATTTTCATTTTGTGTTTTTTTTTTTTTTTTTTTTTTTTTGCCTATTGCATTGGTTAGAACCTCCAATACAATGATGAATAGAAATGTTAATAACAAGTATTCTGTGTCACTCCTGATTGCAATGGGAAGATTTCAGTGTTGCATATTAAGAATGACTGCTCAGATTGTGCCACTGCACTCCAGACTGGTTGACAGAGGGAGACTCCATCTAAAAAAAATAAAAATAAAAAAAAATTTTTTGCTATCGGTTTGTGTGAATTTAGGATGTTCCCCTATGTTCTAAGTTTCCTAAGAGCTTTAAATCATGAACAGGTATTAAATTTTATCAAATACTTCTTTGCATCATTTGAGATTGTTACAGACACTCCTTGATATACTATGGAATTATGTCCTAATAAATACATCATAAGTTGAAAATACTATAAGTCAAAAACGCACCTAACCTGCTGAATATCATAGATTATCCTACCTACCTTAAGTGTGCTCAGAACACTTATATTAGCCTACAACTGGAAAAACTTATCTAACAAAAAGTCTATTTTATAATAAAGTCCTGAATATGTCATGTAATTTATTAAATACTGTACTGATAGTGAAAAACAGAATGGTTCCATGGGTACTTAAAGTATGGTTTCTACTGAATGCATATTGTTTTTGCGTCACCTTAAATGTGAACCGTCATAAGTTGGGAGTCCTAAGTATGATTTTTCTCCTTTAGTATTTTAATGTGATCAAACACATAGATTGCTTGCTGAATGTTAAGCCATCCTTGTATTGATGAAATAAACTTAATTTGGGAATATGAATATTATTTCCTAGTATTTATAAGTTTACATCTATGTAACTTTAAATTTATTTTAAATTAAAATTATTTTAATTTATTTTAAATTAAATTTATTTTATTTATTAAGTTCTGGTGTACATGCAAGATGTGCAAGTTGGTTACACAGGTAAATATGTGCCATGGTGGTTTGCTGCACCTATTAGCCTATCACTTGAGTATTAAGTCAAGGATTCATGAGCTAGTTTTTCTGATGCTCTCCCTCCCCACCAGTACCCCACAACAGGCCCCAGTGTATGTTGTTCCCCTCCTGTGTACATGTGTTCTCATTGTTTGGCTTCCACTTATAAGTGGGAATATGTGGTGTCTGATTTTCTGTTCCTGTGTTAGTTTGCTGAGGATAATGGCTTGCAGCTCTATCCATGTCCCTGCAAAGGACATGATCTCATTCCTTTTTATGGCTGAATAGTATTCCATCGTGTATATATACCACATTGTTCTTTATCCAGTCTATCACTGATGGGCATTTAGGTTGATTCCATGTCTTTGCTATTGTGAATAGCACTGCAATGAACATACATATGCATGTATCTTTATAACAGAAGGATTTATATTCCTTTGTGTATATACCCAGTAATGGGATTGCTGGGTCATATGGTGTTTCTAGTTCTAGGTCTTTGAGTAGTTGCTATACTGTCTTCCACAATGGTTGAACTAATTTACATTCCCACCAACAGTATAAAAGCATTCCTATCTCTTAGAAGCATCTCCAGCATCTGTTATTTTATTTTATTTTCAGACAGAGTCTTACTCTATTGCTGGGCTGGAGTGCAATGGCACAACCCTGGCTCTCGGTTCACTTGAACCTCCACTTCCTGGGTTCAAGCAATTCTCCTGCCTCAGCCTCCTGTGTAGCTGGGACGACAGGTTCATGACCATACCCAGCTAATTTTTATAATTTTAGTAGAGATGGAGTTTCACTATGTTGGCCAGGCTGGTCTTGAACCCTGACATCAGGTGATCCACCCATTTTGGTCTCCAAAAGTGCTGGGATTACAGGTGTGAGCCACCATGCCTAGCCTGTTGTTTCTTGACTTTTTAATAATCTCCATGCTGACTGGCATGTGATGGTATCTCACTGTGGTTTTGATTTGCGTTTCTCTAATGATCAGTGATGTTGAATTCTTTTTCATATGTTTGTTGACCACATAAATGTCTTCTTTTTGAGAAGTGTCTGTTCATGTCCTTTGCCCACTTTTTAATGAGGTTGTTTTCTTTTTCTTGTAAATTTGTTTACATTCCTTGTAGACTCTAGATACTAGACCTTTGTCAGAAGAATAGGTTGCAAAAGTGTTTTCCCATTCTGTAGGTTGTCTGTTCACTCCCAGTTTCTATTGCTGTGCAGAAGCTCTTTAATTTAATTAGATCCCATCTGTCAATTTTTGCTTTTGTTCCAATTGCTGTTGACATTTTCGTCATGAAATCTTTGCCTGTGCCTATGTCCTGAATGGTATTGCCTAGATTTTCTTCTTCTAGGGTTTTTATAGTTTTGGGTTTTACATTTAACTCTTTAATCCATCTTGAGTTAGTTTTGTATTAACTAACAAAAGTTGTTTTGTTTTCTTAGTTTTCTTCTTTATTAATCTAGCTAGTAATCTATCTATTTTATTAATTTTTTCAAAAAACCACCTCCTGGATTTGTTGATTTTTTTTTGAAGGGTTTTCTTGTGTGTCTGAGGAGGTCTAAGGATGGGGTCCAGTTTCAGTTTTCTGCATATGGCTAACCAGTTCTCTCAGCACCATTTATTAGATAGGGAATCCTTTCCCTATTGCTTATTTTTGTCAGGTTTGTTGAAGATTACATGGTTGTAGATGTGCAGTCTGATTTCTGAGTTCTCTATTCTGTTCCATTGATTTATGTGTCAGTTCTTGTACAAGTAGCATGCTGTTTTCGTTACTGTAACCTTGCTGTATAGTTTGAAGTCAGGTAGGGTGAGACCTCCAGCTTTGTTCTTTTTGCTTAGGATTATCTTGGCTGTATAGCTCACTTTGGCTTCATGTAAAATTTGAAATAGGTTTTCAGTTTCTGTGAAGAATGTCAATGGTAGTTTGAAGGGATAGCATTGAATCTATAAATTACTTTAGGCAGTCTGATCATTTTCACGATATTGATTCTTCCTATCAATGAGCATGGAATGTTTTACCATTTGTTTGCACCCTCTCTTACTGTCTTGAGCAGTGGCTTGCAGTTCTTTAAGAGATCCTTCACATCCCTTGTTAGTTGTAACCCTAGGTATTTTACTCTCTTTGTAGCAATTGTGAACGGGAGTTCATTCACGATTTAGTTTTCTGCTTGTCTGTTGTTTGTGTACAGGAATACTTGTAATTTTTGCAATTGATTTTGTATTCTGAGACTTTGCTGAAGTTGCTTATCAGTTTAAGAACCTTTTGGGTTGAGATGGTGGGGTTTTCTAGATATAGGATCGTATCATCTGCAAACAAAGATAATTTTACTTCCTCTCTTCCTATTTGAATCTCCTTTATTTCTTTCTCTTGCCTGATTGCTCTGGCCGGATCTTCCAATACTGTGTTGAATAGGAGTGGTGAAGGAGGTCATCCTTGTCTTGTGCTAGTTTTCAAGGGGAATGCTTCCAGGTTTTGCCCATTCACTATGATATTGGCTGTGGATTTATCATAAACGGCTCTTATTATTTTGAGGTACATTCCATCAATACTTACTTTATTGAGAGTTTTTAACATAAAGAGATGTTGAATTTTATTAAACACCTTTTCTGTGTCTATTGAGATAGTCATGTGGTTTTTCTCTTTAGTTCTGTTTATGTGATGAATTATGTTTATTGATTTGCATATGTTGAACCAGCCTTGTATCCTGGGGATGAAGCTGACTTGATTGTGGTGGATAAGCTTTTGATGTGCTGCTGGATTTGGTTTGCCAATGTTTTATTGAGGATTTTTGCATCGATGTTCATCAGGGATATTGACCTGATGTTTTCTTCTTTTGCTGTATCTCTGCCAGGTTTTGGTATTAGGATGATGCCAGCCTCATAAAATGAGTTAGGGAAGAGTCCCTCATTTTCAACTGTTTGGAACAGTTTCATAAGAAATGTTACCAGCTTCTCTTTGTACCTCTGGTAGAATTCAGCTGTAAATCCATCTGGTCCTGGGCTATTTTTGATTGGTAGTCTGTTTATTAATGCTTCAATTTCAAAACTCATTATTGGTCTAATCAAGGATTCATCTTCTTACTGGTTCAGTCTTGGGAGGGTGTCTGTATCCAGGAATTTATCCATTTTTTCTATTAATAGATTTTCTAGTTTATTTACATAGAAGTGTTTATAGTATTCTCTCATGGTTGTTTGTATTTCCATGGGGTCCGTGATGATATCTTATTTATCACTTTTTATTATCTATTTGACTTTCTCTCTTTTTTTCTTTATTAATCTAGCTAGTAATCTATCTATTTTATTAATTTTTTCAAAAAACCACCTCCTGGATTCGTTGATTTTTTTTTGAAGGGTTTTCTTGTGTGTCTGTATCTCTTTCAGTTCTGCTCCGATCTTGTTATTTCTTGTCTTCTGCTACCTTTTGGGTTTGTTTACTCTTTGTTCTCTAGTTCGTTTAGTGTGACTTTAGGATGTTATATATGAGATCTTTTTGATGTGGCCATTTAGTGCTACAAATTTCCTTCTTTTTCTTTTTTTTTAAATCTCTTGTTTTTATTATACTTTAAGTACTAGGGTACATGTGCACAATGTGCAGGCTTGTTACATATGTATACAGGTGCCGTGTTGGTTTGCTGCACCCATTAACTCGCCGTTTACATTAGGTATTTCTCCTAATGCTATCCCTCTCCCATCCCCCCACCCACAATAGGCCCTGGTGTGTTATGTTCTCTGCCCTGTGTCCAAGTGTTCTCATTTTTCAATTCCTACCTATAAGTGAGAACTTGTGGTGTTTGGTTTTCTGTCCTTGTGACAGTTTGCTCAGAATGATGGTTTCCACCTTCATCCATGTCCCTACAAAGGACATGAACTCATCCTTTTTTATGGCTGCATAGTATTCCATGGTGTATATGTGCCAGATTTTCTTAATCCAGTCTGTCACAGATGGACATTTGGGTTGATTCCAAGTCTTTGCTATTGTGAATAGTGCCGCAATAAACATACGTGTGCATGTGTCTTTATAGCAGCATGATTTATAATCCTTTGGGTATATACCCAGTAGTGGGATG
>NW_016809126.1:167772-188434 GCF_001698545.2 Rhinopithecus bieti | reverse complement strand
CCTGTCCCCATAGGTGGAGTCTGCAGAGACTGGCAGGCCTCCTTGAGCTGCTGTGAGCTTCAACCAGTTCCATCTTTCCAGGCCTTTTTTTACCTACTTAAGCCTCAGCAATGGTGGGCGCCCCTCCCCCAGCCTCACTGCTGCCTTGCAGTTAGATCACAGACTGCTGTGCTAGCAATGAGGAAGGCTCTGTGGGCATGGGACCCTCCCGGCCAGGTGTGGGATATAATCTCCTGGTGTGCCCGTTTGCTTAAAGCACAGTATTGGGGTGGGAGTTACCCAATTTTCCAGGTGTTGTGTGTCTCAGTTCCCCTGGCTAGGAAAAGGGATTCCCTTCCCCCTTGCGCTTTTCAGGTGAGGTGATGCCTCGCCCTGCTTCAGCTCTCACTGGTCGGGCTGCAACAGCTGACCAGCACCTTTTGTCCGGCACTCCCTAGTGAGATAAACCCAGTACCTCAGTTGAAAATGCAGAAATCACCTGTCTTCTGTGTCACTCATGCTGGGAGCTGGAGACTGGAGCTGTTCCTATTCTGCCATCTTGCTCTGCCTCCTGAGAATTTTTTTTATAGTGTGGTTTTTCAGTGACTTCAACATCTTTAGAACTATCCAGATTTTTCAGTTTCCTCCTAAGGTTTTTCAAAAGGTTTGTCTCTATGGGAATGACTATTTTTTTTTGCACTGTTTATATTGGTTAAATTGTGTTTTCTCCTTTTCTCCTAGGGGTTTATGAATTTTACTAGTCTTTTTAAAGGAACAGCTTTTGGCTTCATTAATGTTCATTTATTTTCTATTTCATTAAGTTCTTATTTTACCATTTTTTCTTTCTAGTATTTTTGAGTTTATTTTACAGTTTTCTTTCTAGCTTTATGAGAAAATAATTAGGTCATGGATGCTTAGCCTTTCTTTTATCTAGTATATGGAATTTAAGGCTGTAAAATTTCCTCTAAGTACAGCTTTAGCTGAATTTAATTTTTTCTATTGTCTATTTTTTTCTTGGTTATCAGTCCAATCATATCTTTTCCATGCTGGATGTTTTTTTCTTTTATTGAATGACAACCTTTATTTGAAAAAATAAAACAGAGAACATTTGAGGTTCTGATAATAGTATATACAAGTAGAAGGAATTTACTTATTTAAGTATGCTTTTAGACATTAGTGGCAGATCACTGTAATGCAATTGGGAATTAAGCTGATTTGAGCCTGGAATTTAGTGTTAGTGAGAGTGCAGATTATTTCCAGTGCATTCCTATTCCTGGGGTAAATAGTCCTTTATGTGTTCTTAATGAAAGCCAAAGATGTTCACCAACAGTTCTTCACCTTAACAAGCCCTGAGCATCAATGTTTATTTCCCTAGTACAGTGAGATTATTCAAAGCTCTGAAAGGTCTGTTAGTCTCTAGATTGCCATTTGCGGACTGACAAAATGCCTAGAGGAGAGAATCAACACAGAATGTTTGGTTCACCTTTCCTTACTGTGTTGCTCTTTTGAATCTTGTTCACTCAGTGTTGGTTGCTTTGTGAGTTTTCTTTTGCCCTCGAAGATATATTTAAAAATATTTTATCCTCATTTATTAATTGTGATTATTTTCCTTGAATAATATTTAATGGCATGTAAACATGCAAAACTATTAAAAGATAAAAATCAGATTACAATTATTAGTCTTTTGAAATCATGTACATTTATGCATATGTGAGCACATGTATAGAACATATTCTGGCTGATGGATAACAAGATATTAGTAGTAACTGTCTCAGAGTGATGGAAGTATAAGTCATTTTTAGTTTCTCTGTCTCTCTCTCTCTCTCTCTCTCTCTCACACACACACACACACACTCGTACATACCCTCACCCCAGAGATTCTTGTGGTGCTTCTCGGTTCCAAAGGGTCCAGGTCCAGAGTTCAGGTTCTCAGATTTTCTACAGTCAGATCATATGTACGTGTGTGAAATATGTGGAGGACAGTTAAATGGTTAAATGGTACCTCTTAGTCAGTCTCCATCTGACACCAGAAAAGTCACTGGCAAGTTTACCACTAGGCAAGACCTTGATTCCTCAAAGCCTGTGGTTTTCCTCAGGTTCTGGCAAGCCAGATATATGTATATAAGTGATTCTTATTAAATAACAATGAATTTGGTATGGTTAGTTTGGGGCAAGGGGGAGATGGTGAGCAGAGATACATGAAATTATCTATGTTCCTATGTACATTTTTATTGATACATAATATTTATATGTATTTGTGGGGTACATGTGATATTTTGATATATGCATACAATGTGTAATGATCAAATCAGGGTAATTGGGATATTCATCACCTAAAATATTTATCATTTCTTTGTGTTGAGAACATTCCAAATCTTCTAGCTATTTAAAATACACAATAATATATAGATACCTATAGTCACCCTTGTAGTCACCTGTAGTCATTCTTTTTCCTTTTTTTTTTTGTCTGAGTAGGTTATTTTAAAAGTCCTGTTTTCAAGTTCAGAACGTCTTTCTTCTGCTTAATCTAGTCTATTGTTAATGCTCTTGATTGCATTTTTGATTTTAACGCTTAATTTCTTCAGTTCCAGAATTTTGTTCAGTTCTTTTTTATGATACCTTTGTTGATTTTTAAATTCTGGTCATGAATTATTTTCCTTCTTGCTTTGTAATGTTTATCTGTGTTGTTTTGCATTGCACTGAGTTTCCTTAAAAGCAATACTTTGAATTCCTATTCAGTTATTTAACAAATTTCCTTTTCTTTGGGGTCAGTTACTAGAGAATTATTATGTTCCTTTGGAGGTGTCATGTTTCCTTGCTTTTTCATGTTTCTGTGTCTTTATATTAATATCTGGTGTAACTGTCACTTCTTTTAATTTTATTGAGTAACTTTCATAGGGAAATACTTTTTCCTATAGATGTGTCTATAAGGTCAATTGGGCAAGGTTCTTGGGCTTTGATTTTGAATGGGCAACATAATGTAGTCTCCATATGATTACTTTGGTTATAATAAGTATCAGTGGTGTCCTTAGTGGGTTACGCTGTGGTAGGTTGTGGAGGCTTTTCTGAGGATAGGGGTGCCAGGCAGACTAGTCTTCAGGCACCTATCTAGGTGGTTTGTGCAGTCACCAGATGTGGTCGAAATATGCCCTTAGCCTGCTATTCTTCGGGCCTCAGATGAGGTATGCAGTAACTGGTGGTGGTAGTGTTGGGCACTGAATGGGGCATGTGGGCACTGGCAGTAGCAAAAATGGGTCAGTCATCTGGCACCTACGTGGGCCTTGTGTGTGTCAATGGTATTGATGATGGGTCAGCTGGACTAGTCCCCAGGTCCCTAGGCAGGACGTGCAGATGCTGGAAATGTCCATGTCAGGTCAGTCTCCTGGTGGGCTGTGTCATTCTGCAAGGGCTGTGGCTTTGAATTCAAGTGGGGTCACTGTTGGTAGCCAGAGTCTTGGACAGGTGGATCTCAGGCTTTGGGGAGTGCATGCTTTAGTTCTCTATGTCCCAGGGCAGCCTCCCTGATGTACTGGACTGTATATTCCCTGGAGTACAGGGCACTTTGCTGGCTCAGGTGCTGGTGATGTGATCGTACCATTAGGTCCAACTGGTACTACAATGCTGTAACCCTCTGAGTAGATGTCAGGGATGTTGGTGGGGCTCCAGGGATGTGGAAAATGCAGGGGCTACTGGGCTGCCAGGCAGGTTGTAGCTTGGCGTTGGCTCCACACTCAAAATGGTGCTGTGCTTCAGCAGCTTGAGTCCCAGGGTAGAACCCAACATAAATTCCTTCCCTGGAATAATACCATCATGTGGACTCCAGGCAGCCCCTTATACTAGGCTGAAGGACTATGAGGGCTGAGGGGCTTTCCTGCAGTTAGAACGGTCAGAGTCTGAAGTGGAAATGTGGACTGCTGAGGACCTCTTACCTTTTCCCCTCAATGGAGAGTCCCTCTGGGCTCTGAGCCAATCTGACCAGCTGCCTTGCTTCCCTCTCTATGCTGTCATGTCAAGCTTCTGTTCCTCATACAGTACCTGTGACTTCCTGCTGGGTTCTAGAATTCCCCTCTAGAACATCTACTTGATGTGCAGTTATCTCTTTGCTATTTTGGTCTTTGTTATGGAGGAGGATAGTGCTGGGTGCCTCTAGTCAACCATATTGATGATGTCTCCTCCTTAGGTGAATTTTGATATATTCCCCTGGAGGGATTTATCCCAAGGTGACTATTGATCGTGGTAGTGTGTGGTATCCCATAGGGATGGTTGGGTATAAATCATAGCTAAGAGTAGTTCATCATTGTTAAAGTGGAGTTGTTCTTATTTTTAAGGTAAGTCTAATACAAGATAATCCCCCATAGACAAAAGCAGAAATCCCTACCAGCCAGCCTTTTTCTACAGAGAATAGCCAAAGGGATCTTTTCAATTCACAGATTAGTTCAGATCACTTTTCTAATTAGGACCCCTGGAAGTTTTTCAGAGCACTTAGAGTAAAAGCCAAGCTCCTTACCAAGGAGCAAGGCTTCACATCGTTTGGCTCCTGCTTGCCATCCAATCTCATTTAACATGATCTTCACATTTTGCTGTGCCAGCCACCAAGGTCTTCTTCCTGTTCTCAAACTCACCAAAACTCCTACCTGCCTTGGGATTTTTGCCTGAACACTTCTACCTCAGAGAGTTATATGGATGATAACTTTTTATTAACCAGGACTCCACCAAAATGTCATCTCTTCAAAGAGGCCCTTCCCCGAACACTTAGGGCTGCTGTGCAGCACAGTTGAGGGGACATTATTCATATTAGGGACTATGGAAATGGCACTGGAATTGGGCAGTGCACAGCCTGTTGTGGCTCTATGCTTTCTTCCTGGACCACTCTATTTAAAATTCTTCCCCCATTACTCCCAAGCACAGAACCTTATCATTATCTAAAATTATGTTATTTATTTATTTACTTTACAGAATGTATGCTTGCATGCTGCCACTTGCATCCCAAGAAGGCAGGAACTTTGTCTCTGCTGTTCACTCCTATATTCACAGAGTTTAGAGAAGAACCTGGGACAGAATTTGGTACTTCCTATGTATTTGTGGCACTTCCAATATATTTCCTCTATAAAATGGATTGTAGGGGTATCTCAACACAGACCATAGGTCATGTCCCCCTGGTTTCATTTGTTCTTTTTCTTTAGGGGTCCAGTGGACCATATTGGCTTCTTGTTCCAGATATGAAGTATTTAAGAAATATTTATGAATAAGATTACAATAAAGATACAATAATTAAGATGGCATGATGGTCATACAAGAATAAATAAATAAATCAATGGAACAGAATAGAGACGCGGGAAATAGAACACAGAAATGTGGACAATTGAGTTTTGAAGATCTCTCCATGTAATTAAAAACAAATTAAATGTTTTATCAATAGTGGTCCTGAAGAAACTGAGCATACATATGCAAATAAGTAATTATTTACCTCTAGCTTATACCACATATAACAATTAACATAAGATGAATCATAGACTTAAATGTGAAAGCTAGAACTGTGAAGCTTCTAGCAGAAAACATAAGAGAATAGCTTTAAGACCTGGGGTCTACAAAGATGTTTTAAATAGGAAGCCAAAAACACTTGGTATAAGATAAAAATAATAAATCAAGCATTATCAAAATTAAAATTTTCTGCTCATCAAACATACCATTAAGAATGTGAAAATGCAAGCCACAGGCTGGAAGAAAATGATTATAATACATATATTTGTCAAGGGTGTCATATCCAGAACAGATAAAGAAAAATAAAAACAATCTTATTTTATAAACATAAATAAAAGTACTTTAAAAGTACTTCACAAAATAAAACATCCAAATAGCTGACAAACATATAAAAAGGTGTTCAACATTATTAGCCGTCAAGGATATACAAATTAAAAACACAATAATATACCAGCATACAGGTACCCTAAATGACTGATATTTAAATGGTTGACAACACAAGTATGTTTTTCTAGAATTTTGAGCAAACAGAAACTTTTTTTCAATAAAAGCCCATCAACTGAAAACAACACTAAATGTTCATTATCAGGATAATGGATAGTGATGTGAATGCATCACAAGCTGATACAACAATATGAAAGAATCTCAAACCATGTGGAGTGACAGAAGCTGAAGCTGGAAGAGTAATATAGTACGTGATTCCTTTTTTTTTTTTTTTTTTTTTTTTGAGACAGAGTCTCGCTCTGTGGCCCAGGCTGAAGTGCAGTGGTGCGATCTCCGCTCACTGCAACCTCCGCCTCCTGGGTTCAAGTAATTCTTCTACCTCAGCCTCCCAAGTAGCTGGGACTACAGGCGTGCATCACCATGCCAGCTAATTTTTTGTATTTTTAGTAGAGGCAGAGTTTCATCATATTGGCCAAGCTGATCTTGAACTCCTGACCTCGTGATCCACCTGCCTCAGCCTCTCAAAGTTCTGGGATGGTGGCGTGAGCCACTGTGCCTGGCCTATGTGATTTCTTCTATATGAAGGTCAACAGCAGACAAAACTATCAATTAAGCTTATTGACTGAGAAGGTGCCCAAGAGAGTAATGGAAATATATATATATATTTTTTAATGGGGTGGTAGTTACATGGATGCTGTGATGGTTAGTACTGGGTGTCAACTTGATTGGATTGAAGGATTTAAAGTATTGATCTTGGGTATCTGTGAGGGTGTTGCCTAAGGAGGTTAATATTTGAATCAGTGGACTGAGAGAGGCAGACCCACCCTTAATCTTTGTGGGCACCATCTAATCAGCTGTCAGCCTGGCCAGAATATAAAGCAGGCAGAAGATCGTGGAGAGACTAGACTGACTTAGCCTCCCAGCCTACGTCTTTCTCCCATACTGGATGCTTCCTGCCCTCGAACATCGGACTCCAAGTTCTTCAGCTTTGGGACTTGGACTGACTTTCTTGAGCCTCAGCTTGCAGATGGCCTATTGTGGGACTTTGTGATTGTGTGTTAATACTTCTTAATAACCCCCCTTTATATATAAGTATATATAGCAGCCTCTCTCTAAGGTCGTCATTTTATATATACATATATCTCTAAGGACATCATTATATCATAATATATATTATATAGACTATATAATATATAGTGTGTATATAATATATATTATATAGTGTATATAATATATATTATATATAATGATATCATATATATAAAGGGGAGTTTTATTAAGGAGTATTAACTCAACACAATCACTATAATATATATATCCTATTAGTGTGTCCCTCTAGAGAACCCTGACAAATACAAATTTAATATGTATTGGTTATACAATTGTTATACAATTAAGATCTGTAAGCATTTCCTACATTTAAATTTATAATTTATAATATTAACAATTATACTAAGAAAAAATGGAAAATATATGTGAATGAAAAAACGGAAATTCTTTACTGTACAAATATAAATGTTCAGAGAATGTTGTAATACATTTTCCTTCAGAACTACATTTATCTCCATTTATTTCACTTATTAATATTGCCTATTATTTTAAAATATTATATATACTAAATAACGAATATAAATTGCTATTCAGAATTTCCAGCTGGAAGTTTAACTTAAGAAGAAGAAAGTCATGATTTTAATTTTACAAATAACAGAAATTTCCCTCATGTCAGACTATTGCCAACAGATGATATTATACTCTGGACAGCAGTTATGAACCTATAATTGACAACAAGATGACCTTCCCTGATGGTTTCATGAGACAAACAGTTTAACATCCTAAATAAGTTACAGAATGCTTATCTCAGATAGCAGCAAAAATGGAACATATTTAATAACCATGCTTTGTATGTTTCACATTCTTCTCCATGGTTTTCAAATTCTGTGATTTTTCTTCTCACTGTATCTCTCATATTCACCGCCTTCTTCTCAATTCCCAGAAACACATCATAATTCAAGATCTTGAGCATTTCTCATAGGGAGTGAACACGGTACAGTAAAGGTGACATTTTTGCTATATTATTATTTGATTCTAGTTTTAACAATGACATCTACAGGTTGACAGGCCTTTCAACTGACTGAATTAAGCTTATATTATGACCTCTGTTGTTAAATATTATCCCCATTTTATTCCCCACCTTTTTCACATGTGTCCTCCTTTATGTGCTCATGATGTTATTTGCCCAACTTTTTTCTCTGTCACTTTCTCACGATCAACTCAGCCATACTCTACCATTCAAGGCAATGACTTCCTGTTGTATTTTCCACTTGTGCCTTTTGCTGGTATTCTTGATCTGTCTTGCTTATGTCCTTCGTATGTTCACATCTTCACAGATTATATATATAGAATCACCGAATGTTCTGGAAATTTCTGTTTCCTTCTCCAAGTTCACACTCTACCTTTTCCAGTGGGTTCTGTGCCTTAGGAGGCTGACCTCTTGAAATGCATCACTCACGTTCCCTCACTTTCTAGTTTGTGGGTGGATTTTCCAGGTGACTCTTATTGGCTAGATATTGGTGAGTGAGAGTAAAGAAAGATGGAGGTGTTTGCTTTTGAGATTCTGCAGTGCTTGCACCCTCTCTCTATGGTCATCATTATTATTGGGTATCTCCTCTCCCACAACTGTAATTTTGCTGAGTTCTGTTAATATTTACCTTCTCTTACCCCATTAGACTAAAGGAGTGTAAAAGTTTCTAGCCATTTCTAGTCCTAGAATTCTTAATCCTTCCTGTGTGTTCCTACAACTTGCCTACAGCTTTTCAAATGATCTCTTCATAAAATTCTCTTTGCTTTCCTCTTTTGATATGACTTCTCTCAAGACCTTGATGTTTGGCATAAATAAATGAGGCTTGAATATGTGACCATCTCTGAGGACACATATGCTAACTTTTCCAGCTAGCCATGAAGATTAAACCCATGAGATTTTTATGCTCAAATTCGTGAAATTATCTCAGGAGTCACACAGATTAGGTGTGGGGAATAATCCTGCTATTACCTAGAAATTCCTGGGATTACCATTAGTATGGAAACTTGCTAGGCCTCCTCCTGGAAGGAACAGTGCATGCAATGAATTATGTCAGTTAAGGTCCTCTGGACACAAATATTATAAAAATAGTTAACAATAGCTGACATTTATCAAATGCTTAATGTACATTGGAATAATTTCTTTACATTCATTATGTCATTTAATTATAACTCTACCACCACTACCCCAATAAAACATAATAAAACTCATCCCATCTCTGGGGATTTTACTGCATTTGAGTATATAACTCTACACTGTAATGTTTGGCCCCATTAGTTGACAGCTGTCAAGATGATGAGAAGTTGAAAGCGCATATACCAAGATATCTCTAAATCTCATTCATT
The DNA here is from genome assembly GCF_001698545.2 of Rhinopithecus bieti. Classification (NCBI taxonomy): domain Eukaryota; kingdom Metazoa; phylum Chordata; class Mammalia; order Primates; family Cercopithecidae; genus Rhinopithecus; species Rhinopithecus bieti. The sequence continues at coordinate 179,107 of NW_016809126.1, read as the reverse complement.
GAAAACATTTTATTACTCTAATTACATCTGTCACCTGAAACAGCATAATGAAAACAGATGAATTTTCTTCATGGTGAAATGACTTAGGAGGAAGATTCCTTTAATTAGTATTTACTGCATATCTGCTATGTGTAAGACACTGTGTCAACATAGGAAGATGAACTAGGTACAGCCTGTGCCCACAAAATGCTCATAAACGTGAACATAAACAAAGTGACCATACAAATACAAAGTGTGACCTAGGTCGCCAGGTTGTAGCACATGAAACACTCTTTGAAAACATCTAATCCGTCCTCCTCATCTTATATATGAAACCCAACTATAAACCCAACTAGTGTATGCACTTCCCAGGTCTGAATTCATGGAGTCACTCATTAGTTTACTAATTAAAATTTAAATTGTTAGAGGGTCGTATTCCATGTATTGGAGGAGTACAATGCCTTGTACAATGTTAGCAATTTGACAAGGCTTTACATTTTAATAGTTCTATCCCACTCCAGTTTCATATTTCTAAGAACGCTTGATCCTATTCAGGTCTTCCCCACCATGGCCATTCTGTCCTCTTGTCTCTGAGATGTTTAAGTCATTTATCATAGTCCCTGTCTGTGATGTCTCTGAAGCATCACCCACAGAAGGCAGTCTGTAGTTTGGAGGGGAAGGGAGAGATGCATTGTAGCATGCCAAACTCTGTAAAATTTAATATTAAATATCCTGGTTCATAAATAGCAACTGGGCATCCCCTACCTGAGGAATTACATGGAAGAAATGGCATAAGTTGGGCCCTGAAGAACAATAGAATTTTTTAAAGTTAGAAATTGGGGGTAGGGACACATAGAGAAGAAACATTCGAAGCAAAGGTACAAGTCAAGGATGGGGCATGCACAAAAATTTTTCACAAAAATGACTTCCCTGCTTGTCCACCACTGCTCTGACATACACACCATTCATCTGGCAACAATAGTACCCTGAACTGTCTTAGGGAATAGTGGTTTTGCTTAATGGAAGATGTGTAAGTGAGTACTGTGGATAAAACCTAGAGAGGTGGCTTCGGTGAAATAATGGAGAGTTAGCTAAATGTGATGTGTATGATGGAAGCCTGTGAAGGTTTTTGAGCAATGGAGTTGCGTTACCAAACCTGGGTTGTTGGAAGATTAATATGGGAAAAATGTATGTGCTAAATTACAATAGGGAGAGGTGAAAAGAGGAAGGCTAGCTATCACGAACAGAGGGATATGCTGCCCAAGTGGGGCAGTGCTCCTGGGAGTGTTGATCATAGACAGCCTTCTGTTGTCAGACTTGTCGTGGATTGGCTCACGTACCGAGAGTTCTCTCAGCCAATGGCAGACCCCTTGGAGTAGTGGCTCACTTCTGTTGACTGATGTATGTGTAAGCATAAAGGCCTGGACATACTGGCCCAAACTGGGACAACCCTGCAGTGTCTATCTAGCTTCTGAGCTTCTCCTGGGGTAGGTGGTGGACTTGGGCTGACCTTAGACCTGATTTTATCTCTATGCACTCAGGTTCCTTCCTCTCCTTGCCACAGGTGTTGATCCCAAGGGCACACTTTAATCAATATTTGGCACCTTAAACGACATCTCAATTTCTTTTCCAGAGAAGCCAATCTGAGACATTCATTAGAACATGATTATCCTAGTCTAAGTAAGGGGCAATAAAGACCTGAATTAGAACTGTGTCATCTGGAATAGAAAGTTCAGATATAAAGGAATCGGTTCCTCCATGGTATAGCTTTGCTGCCATGTAGATGTTACTGGGGATTCTGTAATTAGGATTCACTAGGACCAAGTCCATGTGACTACAGAAATGATTCAGCCTAGTCCATTTGAAGCATATGTGAAAACACGAATGAGTGAATAATTCCATGAATGAATTGGCAGCACAACAGATGTGGTAACTTCATTTATCATCTCATGAATAGAGTGGGTCCAGAAATACTTATTCTACTGTTTGTAGGGTAACAGTAACAAGCCATAGAGAAGCTGACTGGCTGTCTGTGTTGTTGCATTTGATTCAGCTGTACTTGTATATACAAAGACTGTGATCAGAAAAGCAGCACAGAGCGTTTTCAATGAGATATTTATTGTACTACAATTGCAAGTTCCACATATGCTAATCAGGAATTTGAGATATCCTAAACAGGTATACCTTACCACAGTCCACTGGCAGCTGGGAAACATGAAATGACCTTTTGTTTTGCATCGGATTTATAAAAGGATACACTGGAATTTCACCCAGTATTTGTTAACTGTGAATCAGCCAGGAAATTGTTTTTCAGCACTTTCATTTTATGAGGTAGTGAAAAATAAAATAAGACAAATTTTATGGTAAATGAGCTTGTTCTGTTGTAATTTGTCTCTTTCTCCTAAACATAGAAAGAATAAGACCTGGATAATTTTACATACTATCAGTTAGGTACTTGCTAATTGGGTTTTTATCCCATTAAGAAAAGACAGTTCAGGGGATGGCCTAATGCAGTCAGATTCCTACCCTAAGTATGTCCATAGCTCAGACACACTAATCCTTAGACACTAAAACATACCTACTCTCCAGATAACATGTATTGTTGTGTAGTATACTATTCTTATCAAATATATTTTTATTCCACAAATACTTATTTAGGACTAACAATGTACTAAATAACACACTAAGCAGGGGGATCTAATGTTATAAGAAATAAAAGCACTCAAGGAGAAAGGGAGGAGGGGAGGGAGGAATGGAACTCTTGACAGTGTTACTATTCCTGAGGATTAAAATAACACAAAAACCAAAAAACATTCCTTAGATTTAATATCTTGTAAATTATAAGCAACTTTTGAAAAGCAGTTTCTACAGGGTAGAGGAAAAATGTGGTGGGTTCATATTTTCACATCAAGAGAAGGAAGTGGACACAGCAGACTCTTTGAGTTTTTTGTTTGTTTGCTTGTCAGTGTGTTTAAGTTCTGTCACCCAGGCTGGAGTGCAGTGGCACAGTCATAGCTCATTGCAGCCTCAAACATCTGAGCTCAAGTGGTCCTACTGCCTCAGCCTCCTGAGTAGCGAGAACTACCCGCATGTGCCACCACGCCAGGGTAACAGCAGGTCTGAGTAGATTTCAGGGAACTCTATGTGAAGAAAAGGAAAAATGCAGGGTAGTGACTTGGGAAGAGGAATAAAAGCAGAGAAAGAAGCTTTTTTACAGATGTGAAATAATTGATCTTATATGCTGAGAGGAAGAAATGAAAACTACTAGAGAGGAAAATGCAGAAAATACAGGAGAGTGAGGAGATAAATGAAATGGGATCCCCCAAGAGGCAGCCTGGGATGGGACTGTGAAGACAGGTGTTGAGGATGCGTTTCAACAACCACCAGAGTCATAGCAATAATGATAACTAATAAGCATTGATCTCTATATGCTATGCCTGCCTAAGGATTATATATGTTATTTAACCTCCCCCATAACATTGTTAGATGTATATAATTATTATCCCATATTTTAATGGTAGCTTAGGAAAGTGAGACACAAAGAGGAGTAGTGTAGATGCCAGGCAAGTTTTTAGGTGGAGAAAGAAATTGAAATGTTTGCTTTGGTGGGCCTCACTTTGGTCTGTAAGGCAGAAGGTGAGTCAATCTGCTGAGAATGAGGAGGAAGCTGATACGGCTTGTGAACTGTGAAGGTTGGAAATGGTTGTGAAGGAAATTGGAAATCATATGAGACTTCCTTAGCAGGTCTGAGGAAATGAGGTTCAAGATCATGGATTTTCACAATTCCAGTCAACTTAATTGTGCAATCTGCTCTAGGAACAGAGGAGGAGCTCCCAGGAGCAGAGGAGGTAGACACTTAGTGTTGACACCAGGATCACAGTCTTTCTCTGTAGCTCCAAGAGCTTTTAGCATCTTGAGGACATCAGTGTCCACATGATGGCCATAAAGTATCCCATTGTTAAAGTTCCTTGACCCTCTCCATTCCAATGACCTTCCTTCTCACTCCATTTCATCTGCTCATTTCATGGACATTTCATGAACTCATTATAAACCTTCTTTGCACAATATATATTCGGAGACCTCATTAAAACTAGCAGTGCTTAAGTCCTCCATCTTTTCCTAAGCTATGAGATTCTTCCTATCCAGCCCAGATCCAAACTTTCGTCATTTTAATTATTTATTTTTAACTTCCTTTCTTTCTTTTCTTTTCCTTCCTTCCTTCCTTTTTTCCTTCATTCCTTCTTTTCTTCCTTCCTTCCTTCTTTCCTTCCTTTTTCTTTTTGTCCCCTCCCCTTCCCTTTTCTTTTCCTCTCTCTTTCTTTCTTTCTTTCTTTCTTTCTTTCTTTCTTTCTTTCTTTCTTTCTTTCTTTCTTTCTTTCTTTCTTTCTCTCTCTCTCTCTCTCTCTCTCTCTCTTTCTTTCTTTCTTTCTTTCTTTCTTTCTTTCTTTCTTTCCTTTCTCTTTCTTTCTTTTCTTTCCTTCTTTCCTTCTTTCTTTCTCTCTCTCGTCTCTTTCTTTCTTTCTTTCTTTCTTTCTTTCTTTCTTTCTTTCTTTCTTTCTTTCTTTCTCTTTCTTTTTCTTCTCTCTTATCTATGTATCTAGGTATATATATATGTATGTATGTATGTATGTATGTATGTATCTATCTATCTATCTATCTATCTATCTATCTAATCTATCTATCTTCTGTCTATCTATTTAGAGACAGAGCTTTGCTCTGTCAGCCAGGCTGGAGTGCAGTGGGACAATTATAGTTCACTGTAGCATCGACGTCCTGCTTTGGCTTTCCGAGTAGCTAGGACCGACTACAGGCGTGGCATGTGCCACCACACCCAGATAATTTTTTTTTTTGGAGGGATGGGGACTTGCTGTGTTGCCCAGGCTGATTTTGAACTCCTGGCCTCAAGCAATCCTCCCACTTTAGCCTCCCAAAGTGCTGGGATTACAGATGTGAGCCACTGCATTCGGCCTTAATCATTTGTTGATACTGTCCAAATTACTGCCTCCCTATTTGTATGTCCTTGCACATGCTCCTCTCTTTGTCTAGTACATAGTTGTCTGCTTTCTTTGCCCAGCAAAAGCTGTCCTATATGTCATATGTAGTACATGTCTTATATGTTCTCTAGGAAACCTTCCTTGGCTCCTCTCATCCCTAAGGATTTTTTAGTTATGTGTCTCCCATAGGCTTCCTCCTGGAGCACTCTGCATGACTCCTCCAGTTTATTTTCTGGTCTCTCATACAGTTAAATCATGAGGCTCTTGAAGCCGGAGATACTGTTTTGGTTTAATGTCTATGTGCGTATAATTTACTGTAGTGACTTAAATAGAGCAATTGCTTAATAAACCCTTGAAAGATATAATCAATTTCTTTTTATATTAATTCAAGACTGCATAAATGTTCTTCTACTCATCATTTCCCAAGAACATGAAAATAAAATTCTAAATACAGATACACATTCACTGTGTAAGAATTTAATGAGGCTAGACTAATATATACTAATTTTCAGTAATCTACACAAGCATTCAGAAGTCTTGATGCTATGTTTATCCTTTTATTATTTCTTAGACAGTGATGCATCACATGCTTATTCCTAAGAAAGTATCTCCATAACAACATGAGTGATATGAGCACTGAGGGGCTGACAAAGTTACTATACTTCAAGGAAAATATTTTCTAAAAGGGAATAAATTTTATATTTCTAAGCTTTGTGCTATTTTTACAACCACAGAGAAATTAAATGAGATCTGATAGGGCCTAGCTTTATTAATTGTATTACGCCTCATTACTTGCATCTTGGAGTAGCTCAAATCTGTCCTCACTGGAGATAGAATATTATTTTATTTTGATATGTAAAAATAGTGATAAGCAGTTGATCTTTAAACATTTGAAGAATTATATATGTTTTTAAAACACTGGAGATTTATGTAGAATTTCTAAGACAAAAGTGACAGAATAGGAGGAATGATCTCGTGTAAAAGTGCTGAGAAGGTTATGACGCATCATCCAAATATGGAAGTTTATGATGAAGCCACACAATATTCCTCTGCTTCCCTCCAAAACGGGCTCATAAGATGGAGCACCCCTTGCTATTTCAAGCCAAGGGCCTTGGTTAACACTCTTCTCCAACACATACCTCATGGTTTGCCTCCTTCAAGAAGACTTACTGGACACTTTGGTTAATTTAAATTCCCCTTTACTGTGATCTTGCGGGACCCAGGCATTACTTTATCTATCCGAGCACTCAGAGCTCTGTATTTTGATTTTAGTGTATTTGTTGGTTTCCCTCCTGGACCATGAGCTTCTTTAGGTCATGGATCATGTCTTATCTGATTGTTCATCCCCTCTCTTTCTTAACAGAGAGCTTGGCACAGAGCAACTGCTGAATAACTGTGGATGGTTGAATGGATGGATACATGGATGGATGAGATGAGTAAGTACAAAATACTAGATCTTTGCCTCTTTCCCTGCTTGTAATGCAGACAGGGGATATGTTGGAGCTAGAGAGTGGAATATGGGAGATTTCTGGTTAAGAGTGTCTTTCTTTTCTCTCACCATCAGTTGTTTTTCATGAGATTTATACTTTCCATGTATAGTAAACTTCCTAAAGCAATTAGCTCTACTGTTGAATTCCATCCTGCGAAGATCACGGATCCATCAATCTATGCACAGAGCTCACAGAGTGATGACCCTTTTGACACTCACAAAAAATCCAATTCTAATGTCACTGAGCTGCCTGCAGATGTCACTCAGAGATAAAGCCAGTGTCTCTGTACCTGTTTTTCTTTCTTCATTCTGGGCCACTGTCTCTTCAGATAAAGAGGAAGAGATGAGGATTCTGTTGCCTGTTATGTGCCAGGCCTTATTCTAAGTGCTTTACTTTGTGTCATCTCATCTCACTTTCACACAGTACTGCAATATAGGTACAGTTTATAGACAAGAAAACTAGGGGCTAGCTACATTCATTAGAAGCAATGGGACCCATCGAAAAGTGCACCAACTTTAGATTCAAGCATTGACCCAAACATGTGCCAAGATATTACCTTAGGCAAGCCATTTACCTTTTCTAATATTCAGTTTTTTAGTCTGTAAATGGCAATAATAAATGCTTTCTTTAGAGAGTGATCATAAGGATTAAAGCAACTAGCACAGCGTTAGGCACATAGTGTTAAGCAGATCTACATTATTATACAAATAGTCTAATATCATTCTAGTCAATAGTAAAATTAACTCCAGTTTCGGAAACCCATGTCCCCAGCCCATTTAATGTCTATGTACATATAATTTATCATAGTGACTTAAATAGAGCAAGTGCTTAATAAACCCTTGAAAGATATAATCAATTTCTTTTTAATATTAATTCAAGACTGCATAAATGTTCTTCTACTCATCATTTCCCAAGAACAGGAAAATAAAATTCTGAATACAGATACACATTCACTGTGTAAGAATTTAATGAAGCTAGACTAATATATACTAATTTTCAGTAATCTACACCCTGTTAAATGAGATAGTGTATAGAAAACTCGGCATGGTTGTAGAAGTATAGGTAGTAAATATAGAAGTAGTGATAGCAATAATAGTAATCTTTGGAGGACATTAAAATATTACAAATATTTTTCATAAATTATCTCATTGTATTATTGCCATCTTACACATGAGAAAACAGCCTGGCCCCTCCTCTTCCTGTGTGTGGAACCTGGATTCAAACAGCCAGAGGGAAGCACTCTAACAGGGACTCTGGCCTTGTGGAAAGTCCCTGTTTCCCCCTTTTCTTCCTTTTCACCCAATAAAACCCTGTATTACTCACCCTTCAAACTGTCTATGGGCCTAAATTTTTGTGGCCACGCAATGGACAAGGAGTACCAAATTTACTTCATTTTCATCTTGAGACAGGAATACTGGGTGGTCACAGAAGCGCGAAAATGTCAAGCAACAATTTCATATGGCAGCAAGAAAGGAGCTATTAAAATTAGCTACAGGCTGGGTGTGGTGGCTCACGTCTGTAATCCCAGCACTTTGAGAGGCCAAGGTGGGCATTTCATGAGGTCAAGAGATCAAGACGATCCTGGCCAACATGGTGAAACCCTGTCTCTACTAAAAATACAAAAAACAAACAAAAATAGCTGGGCGTGGTGGTGTGCACCTGTAATCCCAGCTACTTGGGAGGTTGAGGCATGAGAATTGATTGAGCCCTGAAGCAGAGGTTGCAGTAAGCCGAGATCACACCACTGCACTCCAGCCTGAGCAACACAGCGAGACTCCATCTAAAAAAAAAAGAAAAAAAATTAGCTACAATGACAAGGATGAGCCTAGGCTGATAAGACCCTAACAGAAAGGATATGAGATAACCTGGTTGAAACTGGCTAAGTCCAACATGGTGGTAGATTTGACCCATGCCTTATCCAGACCTAATTATATGCTCATTACTATACTAAATTACACACCCACCAGCACCATGACAGATCTGAGTGTGCCCATATTTAATATAAAAATAGGTGCCACCCCAATTCTAAGAAATCACCACCTTTTTTTTTCCCTAGAAAACCTCATGATTATTCCACCCCCTAATTGAGAGGAGCACATTAAAATAGAAAACCCAAATTCCTTTGTGTGTGACTTGTTCTCTTGACCATGCCTGCACTTCTCTCTTACGTGTGTACTTTCTCTTCACAATACAAGCTTCTTGTCTTTCGCATCATTCTGACTCATTCCCAAATTCTTTCTTGTGATGGTGTCAAGAACCTGGATACTGGCTAGGGCTAGGGTTTCACTAGCATCCGGGGACCTTCCTGAACCCTCCAACACTAAGCTGATCTCATCAACCACACCAAGACCAATGCTGAACACATTTCCCATTGGGGCCACTTGTTATAGTGGAAAGCAGAGAGAATTTAGAATCTGAGGACATGTGAGTCTCGTTTCTGGCACTTAACCTGGTCTTGGGCAGGTGATTAAAGTTCTATACATTTATGTTTTCTCATGTGTAACATGGTGGTAATACAATGATACAATGAGATAATTTATGAAAAATGTTTGTAATAATATTTTAGTGTCCTCCAAAGATTACTATTACTGCTATCACTACTTCTATATTTAGTACCTATACTTCTACAACCATGCTAAGTTTTCTATACACTATCTCATTTAAACCTCACAAAACACTTGATGTACTGATATTTATCATATAATAATTACACCTGGAGAAATTAAAGTTTAGGGAGTTTAAGTCACTTTCTCAAGGTAAAAGAGCCATTAAGTGGCTGAGTTGGGATTTCAACATTTATCTTCGTACTCCATGACCTAAAAATGCTACTACATGGCTTGTAACATGGTACACAAATGCCCTATTCAAGCTAGTTTACCATATGATATGATGGCAGCAGTTAATTGTATCATGTAACTGAATGTTTAATACTTGTAAGAAGGCATTTGAAAATTTTCTGTAGGATTCATTCTCAAATTACTTCCTTCTGAATTAGCGGGAGCTGTGGGTAGTTCTGCACATCTTGCCGTTACTCATCTTGGAAGGTCTATTGCTAAGACAGAAGGAGAGGAAATGTTTCACACATTTCCAGAGTATTGAGGGCTCAGGCCCTGATGAAGATGAGCCAGTAAGATGGGAGTGGGTCCCTGGCAAACTCCTACTGGCCTGCGCACTGGGAGAAATGCTCACTGAGGTGGGTCCTTGGGAAGTTTGCCCCGTTCGCAGCCTGGCCCCTCCTCTTCCTGTGTGTGGAACCTAGAATTCAAACTGCCAGAGGGAAGCACTCTAACAGGGGACTCTGGCCTTGTGGAGAGTCCCTGTTGCCCCCTTGTCTTCCTTTTCACCCAATAAAACCCTGCTTTACTCACCCTTCAAACTGTCTATAAGCCTAAATTTTCGTGGCCGTGCGATGGACGAGGACCCTGTCTTTAGCTGAACTAAGAAAAATCCTGCAACAAAGGCAGTGCCAGCTACTGAAGAGAGCTCCTGGTTTGATTCACACACACATGAACTAGAAACCAGCTTTGCCATCTTGCAGCTTTAGCAGGCAAGCATTCTATACCTCATTACCCTCATTCATAAAATGGGAACAACTATACTTCAATTGCTTCATTAAACTGAAAGCACAAAAGGTGATTCAAAAGCCAAAGATTTCCAAGAAGATAACTAGAAGGGCAGGGCAAGTCTGCAAGCCTTTGCCAGACAGATAGCATTAAAAAAAAAAATAACTCCTCAGTGTGGGACACCTCATGATCCAAATATCCAAGCTGAACTGGGATTTGTTTCATGAGAAGCAGAGGAGCCAGCATGAAGGGGAAAATACAATAGAATATATGTTGTAATGTGAAGAATGTGATTACAGAGCAATATTTGTTACTCAAAACCCCCCACAAAGTGTGGCGTACTTGCAAAATACCCATAAATGAGTACGCTCTGTCGGGATGAGACATTATAGGACAAGTTTTAGCTTCATCACCATGTCAGTGCTTATAAGCCTAAGTCAGTTTCATTGCATGATGGAGCCGCTGCCTTGCAGAGTGCAGGGCAGGGAGAGAGCCTTCTGAGAAGCAGACTTCAGTCCCCTTGCCATAAGTCAAGGTTCACAAAGGAACATCTCAAATCACTCATAGATCTGGCTACAGGGAAAAGTGTGTGGACATTAAGGCTTTCAGATATTTCTGGGCTCCGAGGCAGACACTTTTCATGGTTTCTCAACAACTTCCCATGTTGCTTACCACAGGAGAAGAGCGTGCTTGTCCTACATCTTTTATTGCTGTGACAGTTGTTTTTTCCCTGGCTAACACCAGTTCTTCTGTGCATTTTACTAAGCATGAGTCAGGTTCCCAGGATCTGATCACCTTTAGGCGTTGACCCAATTATGTCTCTGAGCCTTCACAGAAAAGGGCTACATCCAGTTGCATTTTCTCAGAAGGTGCTGCTTCCCCATGCATAAAGGCAGAGTCCCACACTCAGAGCATTCACATTTTAGATGAAAGAAATAAACATAGTTAGAGACCTGCTTGGCTGCCATGGAAGGGAATCTTGGACACTAAGGTCAGCATGTGATTTCCTATAAAATTACAAGAGAATGTGCTCTTAAAAAGAAATGTAGTCTGGGCGCAGCGGCTCAAGCCTGTAATCCCAGCACTTTGGGAGGCCGAGACGGGCGGATCACGAGGTCAGGAGATCGAGACCATCCTGGCTAACACGGTGAAACCCAGTCTCTACTAAAAAATACAAAAATGTAGCTGGTTTGTTACATATGTATACTTATGCCATGTTGGTGTGCTGCACCCATCAACTCGTTAGCACCCATCAATTCATCATTTATATCTTGTATAACTCCCCAATGCAAGCCCTCCCTCCTCCCCC
>NW_016809126.1:154187-166235 GCF_001698545.2 Rhinopithecus bieti | reverse complement strand
TTTTTGCCTGAGGCAGGTCATGGAAAGTGACTGATGCCAACAATTGCCATCATCCCTTTTTGTGACCTTGCTCCCACTTCCTGATTCCTCAGATCTGCATGAACCAGATTGAAGCTCAGTAGTGCAATGAAACTTTATGCCATAAAATTCAAAATTCACCTGAATGTTTTAGCCTTAGTTCGTCATTTTCCAACTGTAGTGTGTGAACATTGAACATGCTCAGTGCACATATGTTAACACTATATCCCAGGACAGGAGATGACCATATAGATGAATGAGTGAAGTGTTCCAATCATGCAGCATTCTGTATCTTCAAATTCAGAAGAGCACAAAGTGCACAATACATACATGGAAACTCAGTTAGACACATTTTTCTCTTAAAAACCATCCCCTCATTTACCAACTTTCTTCTATCAGCCTCTTTGAATTCACTTACGTGAAAGCACGAGTCAAATACATAAAATTCTCTAAAGAAATCATAGAGGAGACAGGAAATTCTCCTCATACATTCCACAGCCAAAATTGTGGAAGAAAAGACATGACAGTAGATTTTGTTTGTCCAAGTTCTTTTTTAGCCAAGGATGCTGAGCTATGGGGAGGACCATTTTCTTAAGGTAGAATCACTGGTACCTCATTGATGCTTGCTCCCTTTCCCCCAGATTTTCCTCCAAGAATTTGAAATTGCCCAGTCATTTTTGGAGGACTTATTTTCCATCTCAAGAATCTTATAAGCAGTTTCTCCATGGAGGATAACCTGCTGTGTGAGGAATTCTTATACTAGCTTTTAAGAGACAAATATCACAGTTCCTTATTATGTAATAATATAAAGAATATTCTTATTTTTACATGTGTGTCTTAATATGCTACAGAGGTGAGGATATTTCTTTTTGAAACATTTAGAACAATGGAAATAAAACTACAGACTTCTATATTTATAGATTAGAGAGCTATTTAAAAGTAGTGCTCTATACTCTTCTGTGGAATGACTGGTTAATTACGTTTAATGACTGAAAAATAGACACATTGAAACAGCACACTGTATCTCATAAATATATACAATTAGTATGTGTCAAAAATAAAACTTTTAGAAAGCTAGGAAGAAAAGCTAGTCTACTGTGTTAAAACCATTAGTCATTAATAGTAATTATGAAAAAGGAAATATTATCATAGTGGTCTGATTTTGGAAAACTTTGGCTGTAGTTGAGTATGTCTCTCAGAAAGAAGACATATGATTGAGGAAAGTCTACTGCAATCACACCTTCTATGTGGTTATATAAATGATTTGGAGGGATAGTTGCTTTATCAGTCAGGTTCCAGCTGGGAAAAGAGAAATCACTCTAGCTCCTTCAAATAGAGTTAGTTTGATACAAGAAATGGTGGTACTGGGGTAGAAAGGATGAAAAGCTAATGTGAGGTGGTGAGGCAACCTAGAGATTTAGCAGCACCAGTAAGACAATAGGGTGATGCCAGACCTTGGACACCAGGGCTGCGTAGAAGGTGCTAGAAGAAGAGTGGGTACCTGGATGGGAGCTGGGAACCCAGCTTGGTCAGATTGTGAGCCATGGTGAAGGTGTAATTGCTGCCAGACACCATAGGAAGCAGACAGAAAGAGGGAAGGAAAGACACATTAAAAGCCCAAGTCAGTTTCATTGCATGATGGAGCTGCTGCCTTGCAGAGTGCAGGGCAGAGAAAGAGCTTTCTGAGAAGCAGACTTCAGTCCCCTTGCTGTAAGTTAAGGTTCACAAAGGAACACCTCTAATTACTCATAGGTCTGCCTAAAGGGAGCACTGGTTGCTCCCTTCCTTCTCTCCTCCCATCTTCCACAATTGCCACCAAGTACCCAAACTTACTACCAGACCAAAAGAAATGGCCTAGGCAATGTAGCTTCTTATAATTCAGGGCATAGGAAAAGAAGGATAAGAAATGGATCTGAGAGGAAATGGAATTTTGACATGCATAAATGCTCTTCTCATAATCTGTGTTTGAACTAATAAGAAACTTACAAGATATAATTTTATTGGACAAGTAGTTAGAGGAAACCTAATCATGCACTTTCCCCACTACACTTCACCAACCTATTGAGCTCTTCATTGAACCCATCCTTACTCTCTTACCTCCTTTATCAAAGGACTGTTTTTCCTTAAGTATCACAATCTACCTAGGCTCATGTCATCCCGCCATGACTATGTTCCACCAACTAATCCATGTGTCCTCAAATATGTTACATCCCTCTCTATTCTTTCAGCCAAGATTCTTTGCAAAAGAACATATACATGGTTTTTACACTTTTTATTATTCACTTTAATCTCATTTCTGCTATTACAGTCTTTACATCTGACAAAGTCTTCCAATAACTCATCTCTCACCAAATTGAATGGGACTACCCCTTATAAAACTTTGAAGCTGAATTTGATTCTATTTATCTCTCCCTCCTTTAAATTGTTTCCTAACTTGTCTCTGTGAGACCAGTTCCCGTAAGTTTTCCCTTTTCTTTCTTAAATGGGGAAGGGTGACATTTCTCCATAGGAAGAAGAAATCGGGGAGAAGGCAATGCTAGGCTGGGAAAGAATAGATGACTCTTGGAAAGAGTCTTGGAAAGAAGTTAGAAGATGAGTTTCAACATCCCCAACAATCTCCCTGGCCAAACCCCCTATTTTGTGCCAATTAAATGGATACCAATAACTGTGGAATCCCTGGTAAAACTACCACATTTTTCTGAAAAGGAAAGGAAATCTTGTAGTTCAAATAGTTCCCAGCAGAGTGGATTCTTTCAGCTTCCACCCTCAGGCCTAGCTACCAGCCAGTTGCCATATGCAAGCTGTCCTCATAATGCAAGGAGGCTGAGCTGGGCATATCACCCTCACCAGTGGTTGGAAAGGCTCCTATATAGCTTCATACCCAAGGGCTAAAATATAGAGAAAAATTAAGTTATTCAGCGTGAGCACAGCAACACTAACAAATGGCCACTCTATGGAGTCCAGTCTATCCAGTGTTTTGGGTTCCAGGATTTCTTTCTCTCTGCTAGGTCCTTGGACTCTATCAGGCCTCTCATACTATATCCAAGCCAGCTGGCTGGGGCCTGCATTCCTCTCTCATTCCTACCCAGCTCTGCTTCTTTGGACTCAGTCCTATTTTGAGTATTCCATGGTTCATCTCAAAAAGAGATTATCCAGGGCATATCTCTGACATCCAGTTGCCGTTTCTGTCTCTGCTGTGCCCTCCGGAATCAAACTTTTGTTTCTTCCCCAAACCTTGAGGCTCTGCCATTGGATATAAATCTTGTGGCTACACTTTCTTAGGATCAAACATTTCTGCCCCTGGTGGTGCCTTCTTACTCCTGTGAATTACCTCTCCCTTGATGTCTTCCTGTGTCGGATGACAGAAAATAGATGGGAGCAAACAACTGAAATGGTTAAAGCTTACTCTTAAAAGACAGGTCTCTCATGACTGAATACTTCTTATACAATGAATTAATTAGTTAATCAATATTATTGAGCCTCTACCCATACTGTTCCCAACTGTGCCAAACAGCATGGAGGAGGCAAAAGGATACTCTAAAGAGTGTATGATCTAATTGAGTAGATTAATAAAAAGTGAATACAAGTAGTGAATGACCCTAGTACCAATCTGGGCTCTCATACTAGTTGTGTAACTGTGAGGCTTAGAAAGGTAAATCACTTTCCCTTCCTATAGTATAGGAATTTAAAACATATCCTTTTGGATTATTGTGAGGATCAAATAAGAAGATGAAAATAGAACGTGTGGCACACACTGAAAAGCTCCCATTTTTTGAGCACTGCTTCAGTAAGTGTTCAATAGGGTAAACAGAAAAGACTTTGAGTATTTGAAACAGGAAATGCAGTGCTCACAGTTAGTTACACAGTTGGTAGAAAATGTACAAAGATCACAGGAGGTGAGGGAGGCAGCCCAGAGATTAGCAGCAGCAGGAACTGACTACCATTCTTAGGCTGGGGGGAGTGGGGAAGATCTGGGTTATAAGCAGGGTCACCCATCGAAAGTTGAAACCACAGTGACATGTGGAGTAGGAGCAGGAGCCACAGAGCAGCTGCCCCTACTGCTGGAGAACAAGCCCTTGGGACTGAGAGAGGGAGAGATACTTTGTTTTCCCTTTTCCTCCTTCTTCCTCTACCCACAGTCTTCAGGAGATAATTTTCATTAGCTGAATCCAGCTTACTCAGAAATAAGGAGAGCAACTGCAAAGATTTATTTGCACCCTACCAACTATTCCTTGGCTCCCCTTGCAATACAGGCACACAAAGTTAAGGACAAGGGAAAGATTTAAGGACAAGCCTGCCCAGCATTGGCACAGCACTTGCCTTGGGTATGCGTGTGTATGGTGGGGTGTAGGGTGGGTGGGGTGGGGGATGGAGTCACAGATGTATGGTGTTTGTGCTGGAGAGATGCCTAACACGACTAGGGTGAGAGATCACGTAGGGGTTCTAGAGAGAGTAGGCCTAGGCCAGTAAGCAGGTGGTCTTCTCCTTCTCCTTCTCCTTCTCCTTCTCCTTTCTTCTTCTTCTTCTTTTTTCTTTTTTTTTTTTTTTTTTTGAGACGAAGTCTCACTCTATCACCCAGGCTGGAGTGCAGTGGCATGATCTTGGCTCACTGCAACCTCCACCTCCTGGGTTCAAGCAATTCTCCTGCCTCAGCCTCCCCAGTAACTGGGACTACAGGCACATGCCACCACACTTGGCTAATTTTTTGCATTTTTAGTACAGACGGGGTTTCACTGTGGTAGCTAGCATGGTCTCAATCTCCTGAACTCGTGATCTGCCCGCCTCAGCTTCCCAAAGTGGCAAGTGGTCATATTTAAGAAAACCAGATTGAAGGGGTAGGAAGTAGGGAGTCATTGTGGATTTCTGAGTAAGAGCAATAGCAAGATAAGTATAATATCTAAGCCAGGGCCTTACAAGCAGCGATTGCACTGAGAGCAAAACAGATTATTTTTAAAAACATTTTATTTACTCAATTGCTAAATAAAAAATGTATACATTTATTGTATACGATATGTTGTTTTGAAATATGTATACACTGTGAAATGGCTAAACTGAGCTAATTAATATATGGATTTCCTAACACACGTTATTATTTTCTGGGGTGATGAAAACACTTAAAATCTACTCTTTTAGCAATTTTCAAGAATTCATTACATTGTTATTGAATATACTCACCATGTTTCACAATAGATCTCCTGAACTTTCCTCCTAACTAAAATTTTGTATCCTTTGATCAACATTTCTGCTTTTAAATACTTTTACATTCAGTATTTAAAATTTAAATAATGGCTATTCTTAATAATTCTACCTGCTCATCCATCTGGATAGTAAGAAACTAAAACTTGTACTTTTCATGGGAATAACATATGAATGCAAAGGAGACTCATTTCAAGTGTTCTCATGATTTAGTTGTAATTAAAATATACCTGATTTTACTCAAAACAGTCTACAACAAGATTTAAATCAGCCAACGTTTTGGGAAAAGAGGCCCAGAAAGGGCGAGACGCAGGAGCGGATCACGGGGAAGCGATAGGAGATACGAGACCATCCTGGTCATAACACAGTGAAACCTCTAGCAGTCTTACAGCTTTTATCTAAAATACGAAAACGCTAGGCGGGCGAGGTGTGCGGGCGCAACTGTAGTCCAGCTACTCATCGGAGGCTGAGGCAAAAAAACAATCATGGAGGGAATGGGCCTGAAAACCCGGGGAGGCGGAGCTTGCAGTGAGCACCTGATATCCGGCCACGTGCCACTTCGTACCGGAGCGGGGCTCGACAGAGCGAGAACTACCACCTCAAAAAAAAAAAAATGAAAAAAAAAAAAAGAAAAAAAAAAAGGTAATAGGGTAATAATAAAATAATAATTTTTTTTTTTCTTTTTTGAGATGAAGTCTTGCTCTGTGACCTAGGCTGGAGTACAGTTGCGCGATCTTGGCTTACTGCAACCTCCACCTCCTGGGTTCAAGCAATTCTCCTGCCTCAGCTTACCAAGTAGCTGGGATTACAGGCATGTACCACCATGACTGGCTAATTTTTGTATTTTTAGTAGAGGTGGGGTTTCACTATGTTGTCCAGGCTGGTTTCAAATTCCTGACCTCAAGTTATCTACCCGCCTCGGCCTCCCAAAGTGCTGAGGTGTGAGCCACTGCACCTGGCCTGGTTAATCATCATTTTTAATTCAAAGATTACTTGCAAAATGTTTATACAGCTTCTTTGAAAATGTATAGTCTCATAAAATTCCACTCTCTTAGTGAATTTTATTTGAAGCCTTTGTGTAATATAAATCTAGTGATCCATGCAGATTACGATGCAGAAAGATCTCTTTCTTTCCATGTAGCAAATTGGCAGTGGTGAGTTCATACCCCAGGAAACTACCCTACAATGTTGTCTCTGCTTATTTGCTGCCAGGCACTGATCTCCTCTGGGGCATTATGTTTCTGAAATATCTTCTTATGCCCTGGACCTAGCACACTGCCTAGCACATGGCAGGAGCCAAGTTCATGTTTGCCAATTTGCTCTCATTAAATTCACTTCAGAATATTCTTACTAAGGAGGCCACAAGAGGGTCTCATTTCTATTCTTTCTGTTACTCTAATGTCATGCAAATGAGGCTTGAAGTAGTGCTTCTGATGAAGGGTAGACTTTTTGGTCTCCTCTGATGCTCTCTGACCTGTATTCAGATCTTCCTTGTACCAGTCTTGGGTCATGGGAAATTAGCTTCTCTGAAAATAAGCTTTTGCATTTGCAAGGTGGACTACCCATACCTACATTCAGTGAGTTCTGAGGGTTAAAGAAAATCATGCAACTGGGAGTGAATAACAGTTATTAGCCACCTACTATGAGTCTGGAGTGGTTTCACTTAGCTGCTAATCTGCTAGGACACTACCTATTCTCAGTGGGGCTGCCCTGAGATAGTTTCCTCATAGTGATGTGAAGTCTCATTGAATTGAAGCTATGAGGTTAATTTCAAGACAACTGGCTAGGTATATTCCAGCTGCTTAGCTAATCGTATCATCATTACATGCCTTTAATACCCATTCTGTTCTATTTCCTATAGCACAATGTCCTTGTGGTTCTTCCTCTGAAATAGGCCTTATATCCCAATTCTTCTATCTTCATTGCCACCATACCTATAGGCTCTAGACCCCAAGATAAATGACTGCAGTAATTTCTTAACCATTTCTTCAACTTCTGTATTTCTGTCTCTCCATTTCTATATACACCTGCTGGATTTATCTTCCTGAATCCTCCCCTCTCAACTTTGCATCAATTAGAACTGTGATAACAAAACAGAATTTCAAAGAGTATTTACAACTAGCCTCAAAAGCAAAACAAAATAAAAGCTAAAACCTAATTTTCCTTTAACAGTTTTAATGCAATGATTTTGAAGATAGTAGAATAGATGTCTTTTAGAATATAGGCTATGACATTAATGCGGTACTTTTAGCTTTATGTAGAATTCACTAGATAGTGTTATTATTTTACTTTTAACTGAGATCATTAAAATTTCACATTGGTTGGCAAAATAAAAGAAAATTTCACCTCAAGCATTCAGAAACACTAAAATATATATCTCCTCTAATAGGTATTTGGAGCCAAAAGCAATCTCTAAAACCAAGCCCCAATGAGTAGCTGAGGATGTGAGAGTAAAGGGCAGTATAAGGAATGGAAATAATTTCTTCCATTAACTCTACTAAACTAGACTCTTGGCTGTCTTTCTCCCCCTCTCACCTCTCTAATCTAATTAAGTGTCCCATTGCACCATTCACCCATTGCTACTGGGGACGGTTTCAGTCCTCACAACCCTGATCACACCCATTCTGCACAGCTCATCACTTGGAATGGGGTAACAAAATGCAGAGTGGCCATGTACACCAGATCATGGGTTTTGAACTCAAGAAGCTCTGCATTAGAACTCTCAGGTCTACTGCTTAACTGTCTGACAAACTCAGACAAGTTTTTAAAAATTTTGGTATAAAAATGTCTGGTACATTATAGTTCCTGATATATCACAGTTGCTTAATGATTGGTGGTTACATTTTTTTTTTTTTTTTTCCGAGACAGAGTCTTGCTCTGTTGCCCAGGCTGGAATGCAGTGGCATGATCTTGGCTCACCGCAACCTCCACCTCCCAGGTTCAAGCGATTCTCTTGCCTTATCCTCCCAAGTAGCTGGGACTACAGGCACGTGCCACTACACCCAGCTAATTTTTGTGTTCTTAGTAGAGACAGGGTTTCACCATGTTGGCCAGGCTGGTCTCGAACTCTTGACCTCGTGATCCGCCAGCTTCGGCCTCCCAAAGTGCTTGGATTATGCACCCCGCCCCCACCCATAACGGCCTGGTGGTTACATTTTAATTTTATTTTAGGACATGAGAACAAGAATGGAAAAGGTTAAAGTGTTTCAGAACTGTTTGTAGGTTCATAGTCATGAACAAAATGGAATTAAAATTTCTGAGTCATCTACTTCCTTTATCTTAAACCGTTTTAACACTATTCACTTTTTCTACTATTGTACAGAGCAGAAACTACAGTCATGTGCAACATAATGACTTTTCAGTGAGCAAGGGGCTGGCTGCGTCTACAATGGTGGTCTCATAAGATTATAATGCCATATTTTTACTGTACCTTTTCTATGTTTAAATATGTTTAGATACACAAACCAGTGTGTTACAGTTGCCTACAATATTCAGTACAGTAACATACCATACAGGTTTGTAGCCTAGGAACCACAGGCTATACCATATAGCCTAGGTGTGTAGTAGGATATACCATCTAAATTTGTGTAAGTGTAGTCTGTGATGTTTGCACAAGGACATCACCTAATGATGCTTTTCTCAGAATATCCTCTTACCAATATGCAGAGAATGAGTTCCAAATTTTTCCTGAGATCTACATTAGTAGTCATCAGAGCTCAACTTATTAATAGAATACGTCACATCCTTTCAGAGAAACAAAAATTAATCAAAATTCTTCCCTGAAGTATTAATTCCATGTATATGAAAAGGCAAGCCAAGGAGCATGGGAGCAGGTAAGTACAGGAAATAGGGACCGTTGAACCTGTAGTGGAACGTCCAATAAATCCTCAGTGGGAAGCTCAAAGGAAAGAGTAGGTTCTGTTTAAGCAGAATAGTAAAGGTCACCCTTGCTTATTTTTGCTGCTTCAGGGAGAGACAAGGCGGACCTAAATATATTTAAGAGCCTAAAACAGAATGAAGTTGAGACTGTCTGGGTTATCTGACTGCTGGACTTTTTCAGTTCCATTAGATTCTAAACAGAATCCATCTGTGTTTCCAACGTTCAAAATCCATACTGAGAAAACAGAGGACATAGAACCACAAAGACTCATTGGAAAGCAAATCATATTGAAAAGAGCTGATGTGCAGGGCTTATGACCTTCCACATGTCAATATCCCCTGTAAATAATTATAAAGCAAGGTACCAATTCATAACCCCAGCACTGTATGGAAATTCACTTAACATTCTTCCTGAAAAATTTATAAATATGTGAACTTTGACACAAAATTTAAGAAAGGGAATTTTGATACACAGCACCAAATTTCTATTTAAAATTCTTTTTTTTTGAGTGAAGAAACATTAGTATAACCAATCGAGTACTCATTTGTCTAATACCTACTTATCCAATATTCAACATATTTACATAATTCTGTGCTTCTTTAAATGTGCGTGTGTCCTATGCATTATTAAAGTGCCTGATGGTGAAGACTGGATGGCAAGAGAGCGAGATAGTACTGACTTGTTTCCTCACCAGCATGAAAGCAGCCATGTGTATAAAACAAACAAAAGACCAGTAGTGACAATCACTCAGATCAGATCTGAGCTGACGTAGTGCATGCCTGGGCCCTTTACTCTCCTGGAACTCTAGGTTCTTTGGATGAAAGATGGGGTTCTAGGTCAAACCCAGGAAGAATGAAGGCAGGGAACAACAATAACAAGAACACAGAACAATAAACAGTTGAGAACATTGCACTGGAGTCAAGTGATTTTTAAACTCCCAAGGAAGTTGCGGGTGGTGTAGAAAGGCCAGATGGGGTTAGAAAACATTTGCGATGTTTGAATTGCCCTGGATAGTTGTCCCTGGTGACTTGAAAGCAGCCTTGCAGCTTCTTCTCCATCACTTTTGGTCATTGATGGAGGACTCTGCTCACCAGCCACCCATTCCTGCCCAACAGCCAGTAAAGGCTATCCTTACATCTTTTCCACTTTGGAATGAGAACTTATATTTTCATGCTAAAATTTAGTTATTAAGAGAAAAAGTAAACAAAACCTGGGATAGGAGACTACAGAATGAAAATTTGATAGAAATTTGATAGAAAGTTTTTGAGAGAGTCCTGTACCAGCAAAATGAGAACTTGTTATCAAGGCAGGTTAGATAGCTGAGTTCTCTGCTTGTGGTACACATGTAATAAAAAATACATAAAAATTTTTATTGATTAATTATCAATTTTACTTTGCTCAAAAGGGTTTAGTGTAAGGATAGAGCTCTAGAGGGCATTCTTAGCCTAGATCATGCAATTTTAGAGTTTCAGGGATCTTAGACATCAGATAATCTAACATTTTCATTTTGGAAATGGAGATAAAGAAGGCTGAAAAGGTTGGAAGAGAGTCAAAGTCACATACCCATTCATTTATTTTAAGTATTTTATGGTTTACAATGTGCCAGGCATGTGGACCAGATAGTGACAAAACCAGGACAAGAACCCAGATATTCTCTGCTGTATCCCAGAGGCCTCACCTCTGAACCACTGGTGCTGAACCACAGCATGAAACCCCCAAATGTTTCCAGTTACACTGTTTTCTTCAGAGGAAAATAGAGCCAAGTAGTTCTTTTATGCATAAAGAATCAAGAAATTGTAATCTTCCTCTCTGGTCATTGGAGAAGGCAAAGAAAACCTGCACCACATTGCTGCAATCCAATATGAAGTTGCCCTGACCTTATCATATTTGCTCTTTGGCAATAGTAGATACTAGGAAAAAGTAGGTTTGTTGCCCAGTTTGGATAGCACTGGGCCCAGATTGACTGAATGGTAGGTGAGCCAATTCCTTGGGTTATATGCATTTTTGTTACTCCAGTACTAAATCCAGGGTGAAACAGACTTGACGCAGATAATGCATTACATTGGAGACTAAGGGCTATGAGGGACCCGTATAGATACATTCAGTGGGAAGGGCTACAAATTGAAGGAAGGTGTACAATATGATGAAGAAGTATAAAGAAGCAGGAAGACAGCCAGGCATGGTAGCATACACCTGTACTCCCAGCTACTCAGGAGGCTGAGGCACAGGAAGATAGCTGGAGGCCATAATGCGCTATGCTAGCACTTGTGAATAGCCATGACATGCCAGCCCGAGTAATATAACAAGACCTTGTCTCAAAGCTACAACAACAACAACAACAAAGAAGTCATAAGAGGTAACGTGGAAAGTTTTCGAGCCACAGTAAGGAATTGGAATTTATGTTGCCAAAGAATTCCAAGATTAATTTATAGCTTTGAAAGGTTTCTTTTCTTTCTTTCTTTTTTTTTTTTTATTATACTTTAAGTTCTAGGGTACATGTGCATAACGTACAGGTTTGTTACATATGTATACTTGTGCCATGTTGGTGTGCTGCACCCATCAACTCGTCAGCACCCATCATGTCATCATTTATATCAGGTATAACTCCCAATGCAATCCCTCCCCCCTCCCCCCTCCGCATGATAGGCCCCAGTGTGTGATGTTCCCCTTCCCGAGTCCAAGATTCCTCATTGTTCAATTCCCACCTAGAGTGAGAACATGCGGTGTTTGATTTTCTCTTCTTGTGATAGTTTGCTAAGAATGATGGTTTCCAGCTGCATCCATGTCCCTACAAAGGACACAAACTCATCCTTTTTTATGGCTGCATAATATTCCATGGTGTATATGTGCCACATTTTCTTAATCCAGTCTGTCACAGATGGACATTTGGGTTGATTCCAAGTCTTTGCTATTGTGAATAGTGCCGCAATAAACATACGTGTGCATGTGTCTTT
>NW_016809126.1:127477-147114 GCF_001698545.2 Rhinopithecus bieti | reverse complement strand
CATAGGTGGGAACTGAACAATGAGGAATCTTGGACTCGGGAAGGGGAACATCACACACTGGGGCCTATCAGGGGGAGTGGGGAGGGGTGAGGGATTGCATTGGGAGTTATACCTTATATAAATGACGAATTGATGGGTGCTGAGAAGTTGATGGGTGCAGCACACCAACATGGCACAAGTATACATATGTAACAAACCTGCACGTTATGCACATGTACCCTAGAACTTAAAGTATAATAAAAAAAAAAATTAAAAAAAAACATGGAAATACAGGAAAGAGTTTAGTACAGTTAGTTTTAAAACAAAGCAGTTACGTCCAATGAGTGCTCATAAATGAACTGGTGCCAGCTTGGAAGGTGGTATCTGGTAATATGTCAAACATCAACATGAATTTGAATGGGCTTGAATCTGAAGATTCAAGTGAGTATTCCTATTCTTCCTCAGTATGTTTTCAAGTTTTGTTTCCTTCTAGTCCATCCCCATCCCACACTCTTACCGTAGAAATAGAGCACGATTTCTAGAACCTCACTCTGTTACTTGCCACTTTAAAACTTTTCAAAGATTCATCATATACTTCAGGACTATGACTCAACCTCTAGGCATGGTTTGACCGTTTATATTTTCGCAGTCTTATCTTTCTTGTCCCTGTCCTCTCTTTTATACTTTGAGGATAATTAACCAGTTTGGGGGTTTTGGACATATGGCTTTCTCTGTCTGAAACATCACTTCCCCTCACTCTTCAACTGGCTAACACCAAATCACCCCTCAAATTTCAACTCAAGCGATTCTTCATCAAGGTTCATCTCTGAACCTTTCTTCCACAAGTAGGGTTAGAGTTAGAGTTAAGAAGGTTAAAATTTCTTCACAGTCACATAACTTTGAATCAGAAGACTTATTAAATTTATTGGTCTTTTTTCTCATAAATCCTAAATAATACCTGGCACTTAGATAAAAATTTTTAAATGTTTACTGAACGAAGAGAGAATACTATAACCAAAATTCAAATATTTAAGCACTCTGAGATAGCCATTGTTCAAACATTTCTAAAAGTTTGAGCTTGTGAATAAACAAACAATACAAAATTAATGAAATTATACAATGGAACACTATACAGACATAAAATGTTATTATAAAAGAAGATTTAAAGTATACAGGTAAATATTTACTACTTGTGGTTAGATAAAAGAAGTAGGATACAAAGTCATATTTATAGATTTTGTAATAAAGTATAAATAGAAAGATAAAATTTTCAGAAGAACCTACATCAAATGTTAACAATGGTTGTTTTGGAATGATAGAAGTGGTATGATTTTTACTTTGAGTGTTTCATCTATTTATATTTTGTAACATAAATGTTTGGTCTGTAATATAAAAGGGAAAATATTTTAGGAAATAGAATTAACTGGCTAAGAAGCTCATGATGAGGAAGGCTCTTCAGGGACACTCCTGCATTGCTGATTCCCTTGGGTATGAGTCACTGGAGACATAAATGTGCATCAGGGCACACTTCCTTTTGCTCCCCACATTATCCTCACATAGTGGTGAAATGACCAGCTTAACAAAGCAATGATATGGTGTGTGCAGGAATATCAGCAGAATAATTCAGACTCCAGTTTGGCTTAATCTCACATCTGACATCCTTTGAGGTTTCCTTGCCATATATACACACACACATTGAAATGCTTCCTTCTTTGCTGCTGAGCCAGGGAAATCTTGAGAATACATTTGTGGGGCACGCTCTGTTATCTTCTGTATATGAGAAGGGAAGGCAGTGTGAGGATCTGTTATTCTCAGGTTACGCTAAATGGCAGGAGACGAGAGGGTTGGATGTGGTGTCTATTTTGTGGAAAACAAATTTTCCTAGTTTTTAAAAGTATGTTAAGATCTTAGGGTAAACAGAGTGAATGGAATCAAACTTCACCTAAGAGGGTGTGAGCTAGAGAGATTTTCAGTGTAAACAATATTCAAAATGAGACAATTATGTGTGTGTGTGTGTCTCTGCGTGTGTGATCAGAATTTTATTATGGCTCAAATCAGTCTACCTGAGCATTCAGGGATCAGAGTTTTCAAAGACAGCTTGGTGGGTGGGGGTAAGCCATTGGGCCAGGAGTGCTGATTGGTCTGGTCAGAGCTGAATTCAGGGAGTTGAAGCTGTCTTCTTACAGAGTCAGTTCCTGGGGGGCCCCCAAGGCCAGATGAGCCAGTTTATCAATCTAAGTGGTCCCAGGTGATCCATCAAGTGCATGGTCTGCAAAATATCTAAGCCCAAACCTGGGCTTAGGTTTTGTAATGGTGATTTTATTCCCAGGAGCAATTTGGGGAGTGTCAGAATCTTGTAGCCTCCAGCTGCATAACTCCTAAATCATAATTTCTAATCTTTTGACTAATTTGTTAGTTCTGCAAAGGCAGTCTAGTCCCCAGATAAGAAGGGGGTTTGTTTTGATAAAGGGCTGTTATCATCTTTGACTTAAACTAGAAAGTTGCTCCCAAAGTTAGTTCAGCCTATGCCCAGGAACAAACAAGGACATCTTGGAAGTTAGAAGCAAGGTAGAATTGGTTATGTCAGTTCTCTCTCACTGAAGAGACAATAATTTTTAAGAAGAGAAGGGAGATACTTTGAAAAGAGAACATAGATTTCCCTTAGGAGTGAGGTAGCCTCTTCTCACTCCACTTCCTGTTTCAATTTTGTGTTCCAATCATGAAGTCTGCAGCATCCCTGAATCTTCCATGCTGCCTTTCACATTCAGTTTATTCCCTCTTCCTGGAACATGACCACTTTCTCCCCTAACTCCTAGGGTTATCAGTCTCCTGATGTCAGATGCTATGATATCTCTTCCGATGCTCAAAACAAAGTAAGTCTCTGACCCAAGCACATCCATACCATTGTGTTTATTCTTATTGTAGGTGCTATCACAGTGCATCCATTCTCCCCTCAAGACAAAAAGCAGACAGGGTTTTAGAGTCGGTGCCATATAAATTTTCACCATTGTATTCTTGGTGCCTCCAACAGTGCCAAGCACCAAGTGGAACTCAATACATTTTTTAAAGATATTAAAGAAGAAATGTTGGACTGAGAATAATCTAGACTTAGATTTGAAAGGGAGATCAGAAATATTCAGAGAAACAAAATTAACAAAAAGAATTTTTTCGACTACATTCATTGTGTAACTTACACATGTTTAATGTACTCACAGAGTTGATATCCCTCTCTATTTCCATT
Source organism: Rhinopithecus bieti (assembly GCF_001698545.2). NCBI lineage: Eukaryota > Metazoa > Chordata > Mammalia > Primates > Cercopithecidae > Rhinopithecus > Rhinopithecus bieti. The sequence continues at coordinate 143,894 of NW_016809126.1, read as the reverse complement.
GCCTGTAGTATTGCAAAGCAGTTACCCTGGAGAGGGCCACTGGAGGAAATGTGTTATAAAAATAAACTTTCCACCTATTTTCTCTATGACTGATAGAAGCTGAGTTATCTTTGGAACATAAAGCCTTTTTAAATGTATTTCAGGACTATCTCAGTGTCATTAAGCTGGGAAAAAACAAATTTTTTCTATCCATATTTCCCTCCAATTCTCAAGGGCCTACTAGGGCAGAATCACAGACTAAAAATAGATTAGACTAATTTAGGCTCCGTTAGGCAAGCTATTTCTTCTGTTGTACATAGTTGGGTTTTTTTTTTCTTCTGAAACATCTAGTTTATTCTATTAATGCTATGAAAGCGTCTATGTGGTATGAACAAGACTGACAAGACTGCTGTACATACTGAGTCACTTCCTTGAAAGTAATTCTCAGAATTCAGCTTTTGTTGAGCATCTGTTATTTCTCTCTTCAATTGCATTTTGTTACAAATTATGTTTTCGTGTTATAGCCACAAATCCTTTATTATCTGCCTGATTATTGACAACACATTCAACTATGCAAACAACCACATTCTCAACACCTAAATATTTTGGTTATAAAAGGAGAAAATTAGTTTTATACATTTTCATTTCTTTGACTTCTGGATTTCATAGGTCACTTTATATTGAGTACCCGAGTCCTTGCAGTTTATATATATATATATATGTTTTATTCAAGATTTTCCTTCATTTTCTTCCGTGCACACTGTGATCATCATTCATTAATGCTTTATCCATGTTTATGTTTCTTACTCATTATATCTTTCAAGTTCTTCCTTTGAAGTTCCTTCATGTTCTCCAAAGTATATCTATCATCTTGTTTCCTTCATGTGGCTTTTTATGAAGGTTCAGTTTGTGATTTTCTCAGTGTATGGGATTGCTGGAAAGAACAAGGTCAAGGGCAGTATATTTCTAATATTTCTATCATGTTAAGAACTTTAAAAGTATTGAGTATTCCATCTTTAGGCAATTTCTAACTTCCACCTCACTTTATCACCTCCACCCCCAGCATGTGTGAGGTTCTGGTGCCTTACATTTTGCTAAATTAATAAAGATTGATTGAGTCAGTAAGACCCAAGGCATAGTCTTTGTATGGTAAATAATTCTTGAATACTGATTTGCTATGTACTCTTCTAGGCACTAAGAATTCAATGGTAAAATAGAAAAGGTTCCTGCACTGGTGGATCTCATAATCCAATCATGGAAGATGGCCAGTTAACACATGAACATTCTATATGTAATGAGTGCACAAAAGAAAACCGGAAAACAGGATAGTGATGCCCTGTACTTATTTTGCTGGGATACATTATTTAGTTTGTATATTCTGAGAAGGCTCCTCTGTTGGGGGAGCAATAAGCAGAAACAAGAATGAAGGCAAAGAGTCAACTGTGCTGATAACCACAGGGAGGATCATTCCAGATGGAGGGAGCATACACAACTAAGGCCCTAAGGCAGAAGCACTCTCTGCCTGTTTGAGAAACAACAAGAAACAAGTGGAAATGTAGAACCACCATGTTTGCAAGTTTCTGCAGGGTCCACATCTGCTAATACCACAGCCAAGCAAGTTATACAGCCAAACTCAGAGTCAAGGGTAAGAAAATCGACTCCATCTTTAACAGAAAAAAACTGCAAAGTCACATGGCAAAGATCATAGAGAGAGAAATGGGTAAAAAACTGGGACTTGGAACATCTTTACCCACGTCCCCACTTATTCTAAGGAATAAACATCAAAAGTAGGAATTATGAGACAAATGATCTTTTGAGGTTTTTCCTTTATGCAATCAATGTAACAAAAAACTTGTTTGATTTTTTAATATTAAATTTCCCGTATGTTCCTAAGATAATATCAATATGTTCATGATGTGCATAATTTTTAGGTATTTATGTAGTGCATGGTAATGAGTGAAACTGGCTTACAATTTTATTTTCTTACATCTTCTAATCTGCTTTGATATTAAGCCTATGCTGTTCTCATAAAAATAATTGGCAAGTATTACCCCTTTCATTATTCTGTGGCTAAGTTGGTATAAGACTGGATTCATTGCCTCTTGAAATGTTTGGTAGAATTAGCTAGTGAAGCGATTTAACATTGTTTTCTTTATGAGACAGTTTTAAACACTGATTCACTCTTTTATTCAGGAACTAGAAAGATTTCTTATTTCTTCTTGTGTTAGTTTTGATAAGATGTATTTTTCTAGGAATTTTTTGGCTTTCATTTGGGTATAACTTTGTTTATAATATCTTTCCATTATTAATGGAACTGTGCACCTCTAAGATGTACAGTGACATTCTATTTTGCAATTCTAAAATTGCTTTGTTGTTGTTTTTTTCTCTTCTTGGTAAGCTTGCAATAGGTTTATCAATTTTACTAATTCAAAATATATCATATTATCTATACTACACTACTATTTTGCATTATACTGGTGGTATTAACCAGTGCAATTAGAGAAAAGAAAACAACTAGGCTCATAAGAATTTAAAAAGAATAGAAAAGCTGTTTCTAGTTGCAAATGGTATGATGGTACTCCTAGAAAACCCTGAATAATCAATGACAGAAGTAACTGAAAGAAAGAACTTGGTAGGGCAACAGGATATAAAATTAACATATAGAAATCAGTGACCTTAATGTAAATAAAAATAACTATGCATATAACATAATGGAAAATAAAACTATATTTAAATAGATTGATAAAATTTTAAAATTAAAATGTGCTTAACAAGAAATACGCAAAACCTGTGTGAATGAAAGATGAAGACATAGATTTGAGCAGATAAAAAGGACATCCCTTGTATTTGGATATAATGACTAAACACATAAAGATGTGATCCCAATAAAATACTACCAGACACTTTTCCAGTGTCAGGAATAGTGATACTAAAATTCATATGAGAAAATAAGCATACAGGAATAGCTAGGAATATACAGAAAAGAAATGCTAAGAGACTAGTCTTACAATACATTAAAATATAAATCCTCTACAATTATAACAATGTGGAACTCACAAGTGAATAAACATATAAATGAAATAGAAAACCAAGTCTAGAAGTAGACCCAAGTACATGTGGAAATTCAATATGTGAAAAAGATGCTACCTAAGAACACTGGGACAGAGGTGAAGTTTTTAATAAATGCTGCTGGGGTAAGTAGATAGTCATTTGGAAGAAGACAAAATTGAATCCATAACTCACACTATACACAAGAATAAATTTCAAAATGAATCAGATATATAGATATAAAAACAAAGCCATATAAGCTCTGGGAATTGTATCGTCTCTTATACCTTGGCTGTAGGGAAAGGAAATTTATGACTCAAAATTCAGATTAGATAATATTTGAAGAAGTTATATCACTACGTTCTGGTACTTTAGAGAGAAATCATTGGCTAATTGAATTGTTGTTCACCTTTGTATATTTTGTGTTTCTACTGGTTCTTTCAAGATTATCTCGTGGTCTTCAGTTTTGCAGTGGTTAAACTACGTGTCAGCTTCTATATGGTAAATTAAGTTTCTACAAGACTCACAACTGCCATATATAACAACTATTAATTTTGGGAAAAAAAGCAAAAAAAAAAAAAAATACACAAAGGCACTTGAGAATGAATGAAAGCAGAATAATTCTTGAGGGGAGTGAAAACTTGAAAGAAGAGTCTCATTTGGAGTACATTTCTCCTTTTTTGACTTTTATGGGAGGCCAGGCCAAAACTGCCACCAAATCTTCAGTAGAAAATGTATAACCTTTATGGCATGTAGACAAGAGGACAAAATTCAGGGCAGTCTCAGCTGCTGGGAAGTCAGGGAAGATTCCTAAATGAAGAGAGCCAGAATGGGGGTGATTTTCAAGTTATGTAAACAACTTTGGGCAAGTCTGGCTGGTGAGGAGTGGAAAAATACTGAATATCAGAGGTCAGAAAAGTCAGGAAACTCCCCTTAATGCTAAAACAACAAGGTTATCCGGAAAGTCCCTAGCAGGGCAAGCGGCCGTTTGTGGTTTGGTCAAAGGGCGGGAACCAATGAACAACTGACTAATGTTTAACTTTAAATGTCAGCCAATTGTAAACCTACAACTGTAAAAATCCCCAGTGACTCTGTAACTTGCTGTAACTTGTTTGTGTCTGACTATAAAAGACGGCTGAACACCGAGCTCGGGGTGTCTCCCTAGGATCTGATACCTAGCTGGAAGGAACCGAGTTCAAACTCGAAATAAAGTGATCCCTGCCGCTAGGCTTTGTCTCTGGACTCTGGTGGTTGCTTTTGGGTCATCGCGGGTCTGGGCATTACATCTTGGGGGCTTGTCCGGGATTGCCCCTAAGCCCACCAGACCCCAGGCCAACGGGTCATCGCAAAAGTGAGTAAGCTGGCTCTGTTTATATGTTGTCTGTCTGCCTCTGAATAATCCCGCGGGGTCTGTATATGAGACTGATGTAGTCCTGGCGGATGCGCTATAGGACAGTCAGTGGAGGCCAGTGGGAGACGTCCTCCGGTACTCATCTGGGGCTCTGTATTCTGTGGCCCATCTGCTTCTGGTCGGGTCCTAAGCCCGAGACATGCTAGCGATCAATATATCTTGGTTGTTGGAAGTTATCTGTTGCTACTAATTTACCTTGATTTACAGGAGCTTCAGAGCCAGTCCTGTACCAGGCACTAATATCCCTTACCACCCATCGTCTATCAACAGGACTTCCTCGGAATGGGCAACTCCCAGACCACACCACTTTCTCTCCTTGTCGATAATTTTAAAGATGTGAGAGCAAGGGGATATGATCTCAGTATAGAACTTAAAAAGGGAAAATTAATAACCCTCTGCCACTCTGAGTGGCCCACCTTTGGCGTAGGCTGGCCAGCTGAGGGAACTCTTTGCCTCCCCATTATCCTCCGGGTAAAATCAAGGGTTTTCCTGCCAGGTCGTTCCGGACACCCAGATCAGATCCCCTACATTTTAGTCTGGCAAGATCTGGTGGAAAATCCGCCCCTGTGGCTAGCTCCCTTTCTGCTGACCTCTGAACCCTGTAAAACCCTAGTCGCACAACCAACTGGGACCACCAAAAGACCAAAAACTCCAACTGCCCCCTTGCCCCCTGTGTTGCCTGACAGCCAGGACCTTGCATCCTTGGAACCCCCGCCTTATCCTCCCCCTCCCGGACCCCATGCCCAAGCCCAACCGGCCGCACTCCCAGGAAGCCATGAGGGCCAAGAAGCGGCTGCGGCACCAGGAGAAACTGAAAGTGAACATGGCTCGGGAGGGCCGGCAGGGCGAACGTGCAGGCGTGTCCAGCGTGAGGCAACTCCGTGAGTTCCTGATTCCACTGTAGCGCTCCCCTTAAGGGAAATAGGACCCCCCGATGACACAGGTAACCCTAGACTCCAGTATTGACCATTCTCTACCAGTGACCTGTACAACTGGAAGACTCAGAATGCCCAGTTCTCTGATAACCCCAAGGACCTAACAGCCCTTCTAGATAGTGTCATGTTCACTCATCAGCCCACCTGGGATGACTGCCAACAGCTCCTCCGCATTCTGTTCACAACGGAGGAACGGGAGAGAATCCAGGTAGAGGCTAGAAAGTTGGTTCCTGGAGATGACGGTCAACCGACTGCAAACCCCGACCTCATTAATGCAGCATTTCCCTTGACCAGGCCAACGTGGGACTACAATACAGCAGAAGGTAGGGGAAAGCTACTCGTTTATCGCCAGACTCTAATGGCGGGTCTCCGGGCTGCAGCTCGCAAGCCCACTAATTTGGCTAAGGTATATTCTGTTTTACAGGGAAAGACAGAAAGCCCCGCTGTTTATCTAGAAAGACTAATGGAAGCCTTTAGACAGTATACACCTATAGATCCAGAGGCACCTGAAAATCAGGCAGCAGTCGTTATGTCCTTTGTCAACCAGGCGGCCCCAGATATTAAAAAAAAGCTACAAAAATTAGAAGATTTGGAGGGAAAACAGGTCCAGGACCTCCTTCGCATAGCACAGAGAGTTTACAACAACAGAGATGCTCCAGAGGAAAGACAAATTAGGGCCACTGAGAAAATGACCAAAGTCCTGGCGGCGGTCGTTCAAAAAGAGCAACCACCGCCAGGAAGCACCCAATCCACGCGTGCCCCTAGGCGCAATCTGAGTAAAGACCAATGTGCATACTGTAAAGAAATTGGTCACTGGATAAAAGACTGCCCCAAAAAGAAACAGCGCCAGCCAGGCCAAGGACAATGGCAGCCCAAATCTATGCCGATACTAGTTACCCAAGATACAGACTAGGGGAGACGGGGTTCGGATCCCCTCCCCGAACCTAGGGTAACTTTACAAGTGGAGGGGTCCCCGGTCCAGTTCCTGGTCGATACCGGGGCACAACATTCGGTCTTAGTCAAGCCCTATGGAAAGTTATCTTCCAACTCCTCCTGGGTTCAAGGGGCCACAGGAACCAAGAAATATCCATGGACAACCCAGAGAGCAGTAAACTTGGGAACCGGGAAAGTGTCCCATAGCTTCCTGGTCATCCCTGACAGCCCTTGTCCCCTGTTGGGGAGAGATCTGTTGACAAAAATGGGGGCACAAATCCATTTTCAACCAGAAGGGCCCAAAGTGACTGACTCCCAAAACAGGCCACTATCTGTTCTTACCGTAACTCTAGAGGATGAGTACCGGCTTCACCAGGAGTTAACGCCTCCTAACCAAAATATAGACTCCTGGCTCCAGAACTTCCCGGAGGCTTGGGCAGAAACAGGAGGGCTAGGGCTAGCAAAGCACCGTCCCGCCATTTTTGTTGAGCTTAAGCCCGGGATGGACCCTGTTCGCGTGCGCCAATACCCAATGGCCCTGGAAGCCAAAGAGGGAATTATACCACACATCCGCCGACTCCTAGATCATGGAGTCCTACGCCCCTGCCACTCACCATGGAACACTCCGCTGCTACCAATACAAAAACCCAACAGTAAAGAATATAGGCCGGTACAAGACTTAAGAGAAGTCAATAAAAGGGTAATGGACATACACCCGACGGTGCCAAATCCATACACCCTCCTGAGTACCTTGAGTCCTGAAAATCAATGGTATACTGTTCTAGACCTAAAAGATGCTTTTTTTAGCCTGCCTTTAGCCCCTAAAAGCCAGGAAATTTTTGCCTTTGAGTGGACAGACTCTGAGAGAGGCATAAGTGGCCAACTGACGTGGACCAGACTGCCACAAGGATTCAAAAACTCCCCAACTCTGTTTGATGAAGCCCTCCACGAAGACTTGGGTGAGTACCGACGCCAACACCCCAGTATAACTCTCTTGCAGTATGTTGATGATCTCTTAATAGCGGCAACGTCCCCAGAGGCCTGCATCCAAGGAACCAAAGACCTCCTGAAAACCTTGGGAAACCTGGGTTATCGAGCCTCAGCTAAAAAGGCCCAGATCTGCAGGCCAGAGGTAACCTACTTGGGGTATCTACTTAGAGGGGGACAGCGCTGGCTAACAAATGCTCGAAAAGAAACTGTCCTACAGATCCCCAGACCGCAGTCAACACGACAGGTAAGAGAGTTCCTGGGATCTGCAGGGTTCTGCAGACTCTGGATACCTGGCTTCGCTGAACTGGCAAAACCCCTCTATCAGGCTACCAAAGAGCAGCAGCCCTTCAATTGGACTGAAGAGGCTGAGCAAGCTTTCCAGCAAATCAAAACTGCTCTGCTCTCGGCCCCCGCGCTGGGTCTTCCGGATGTCTCTAAGCCTTTCCACTTATACGTGGACGAAAGCCGGGGCATAGCGAAAGCAGTATTAACTCAAAATTTAGGTCCCTGGCGCAGACCGGTTGCATACCTCTCAAAGAGACTGGACCCGGTAGCTGCAGGATGGCCTCCTTGCCTCCGGATGATTGCTGCAACGGCCCTGATGGTCAAAGACGCTAACAAACTGGCCATGGGCCAAGAATTACAAGTCACCACCCCTCATGCTGTCGAAGGCATCCTCCGACAACCCCCTGACCGATGGCTCAGCAATGCTCGGCTTACCCATTATCAAGGGCTGTTACTAAACCCCCTCAGAATAACATTTAAGCCCCCGACAACCCTAAACCCAGCATCATTGCTGCCAGACCCAGACTTAAGTAAGCCGCTCCACAACTGTGCTGAAATACTAGCCCAGGTACATGGAGTCAGAGAAGACCTCCAGGACCGACCGCTACCAGATGCAGACCTCACCTGGTTCACTGACGGAAGCAGCTTCGTTCACCAAGGACAGAGGTATGCGGGGGCGGCGGTAACCTCAGAGACTGAGATAGTTTGGGCTGAGCCTTTACCTCCAGGAACATCGGCTCAAAAGGCTGAGTTAATAGCCTTGGCACAAGCCCTGAAACTAGGCAAAGACCGTAAACTGACAGTATATACTGACAGCCGGTATGCATTTGCCACTGCCCACATACATGGGGCTATATACAGAGAGAGGGGGCTTCTCACAGCTGAAGGAAAAGACATTAAAAATAAAGAAGAAATCTTAAATCTTCTGGCTGCCCTTTGGGAACCCAAAAAGCTGGCTATCGTCCACTGTCCGGGACATCAAAAAGCCACTAACCCAGTCACTCGAGGAAACAACCTGGCTGACCAGACTGCAAAAGACGTGGCTAAAACCACTCCTCAGCTGCTGGCCCTCCAGCTGCCTGATCCCGGGCCCAGAGAATTGCCCTTTCACCCAGAATACTCAGAAGAAGACCTCCAGTGGATAAGTAAACTCCCCGGAACACAGGTCAGTAATCAGTGGTGGAAAGATTCTAACAACAATACCATTCTCCCGGACAGGTTGGGGCAGCGAGTAATAGCACAAATCCACCGAAGCACTCATCTGGGCCCGCGGCGGATGTTAGATTTGATTCAACACGCTGGACTAAAAATTAAAAACGCCCCTGAAAAAGTAGACGCCACGGTTAAAAACTGTGTAGTATGTCAACTCAATAACGCCAGTCACGGGACCCAGACCACGGGAAAAAGACACAGGGGAGATAGACCTGGTATATATTGGGAAATTGACTTTACTGAAATAAAGCCAGGAAAATATGGATACAAATATTTACTAGTTTTTATAGATACATTCTCAGGATGGGCAGAAGCTTTTCCGACAAAAAAAGAAACTGCACAGATTGTGGCCAAAAAGATCCTAGAAGAAATCCTGCCCAGGTACGGCTTTCCAGTCATGATAGGGTCGGATAATGGGCCGGCCTTCACCGCAAAGGTAAGTCAGGGACTGGCTTCCATCCTTGGGGCTAATTGGAAACTACATTGTGCTTATCGACCCCAAAGCTCAGGTCAGGTAGAAAGAATGAATAGAACATTAAAAGAGACCCTAACTAAATTGACCATGGAGACTGGCGCTAACTGGGTAGTCCTCCTCCCCTACGCTCTGTTCCGGGCACGTAACTCTCCTTATAAACTAGGACTTACCCCTTATGAAATAATGTATGGCAAACCACCCCCTATCCTCCCTAACCTTAAAGACAATCTCCTCAAAGCTGACACAGATAATGGTCTTGAACTTTTGTTCTCCTTACAAGCCCTACAGAGAGTTCATGAGGAAGTCTGGCCCAAGCTAAAAGAACTATATGAAGCTGGGCCTCCACCCATTCCACATCAATACAAACCGGGAGACTGGGTCCTCGTCAAGCGCCACCGACAAGAAACCCTAGAACCCCGGTGGAAAGGACCATTCCAGGTGATCCTGACTACGCCTACGGCCCTCAAAGTGGAAGGCATCGCCGCCTGGATTCATCACACCCACGCCAAGCCTATAGACCCGCTCTCGGACCTTGTTACATCCTCGACGGGAGAGGCAGCAACCTGGACAGTTGACCGGACCAAAGAAAACCCTCTAAAACTTGTTCTACGCCGTCAGCAACCTAAACTGTAACTATGACACCTACCTCCTTTATAACTCTTCTACTCTTATGGATCCCTTGTGGGGAGACCCAGGCGAACCCGGCAACATCCCCTTTCGCTTGGCGTTTCTTCCTGACTGAGAACTGGACCAATTATGCTCAGACAGAACAAAAGGGCTATGTATTAGGCACTGCTGACTGTCCCCCTGGGGGTTGTAGCACTCCCATCCATCTAAATTTCACTGATTTTAAACACCAGCCAGGAAAAGCAGCACCCGCAATTTGTTTCCTCTTTGACCAAACACTCTCTTATTGTAATAACTCATGGGTAGAACAAAGTGTCGGCTGTCCATATAGGTCCTGCAAAATCCACACCGTTAAAATCCTAAAAACTTCTGAGTCCCTATCCAGTCAAACGTGGCAGTCACACAATTTCTTTAAAACCACATCAGGCTACACCTGGGTTATCTGGGACCCCTGGGACTCCCGCTGGACTTCCCAGCAAAAAGGGGCTATGTACTTGACTTCAGGAACTACCTGGCCTAGTAGCCGTCTCTTTCTCTGGCGTTCCCTTGTTCAGATCCAGACCACCCTACACGCGGCTATACAGAACCAGGAAAGGGAATTAAATGTCCAGCTTTCAACTTTAACTCCTACCCGCCCCTTTTCCTGGTTATCCCTATTAAGAGAAGGGTTAGAAATCGCAAACGCCACTGGCCTAGGCAATCTCTCTGCATGCTTCTTCTGCGCGGCTCTAGGGCGACCGCCGTTAACCGCAGTTCCACTTCCAGGCCGGTCTAACGCTTCTCTCAGCCTAAACCCTAACAATAGCCACATACCACCCCCGATCCCTGACGTCCCCTTGTTCCTAAACCCTGGACAGACACAAGTTTCCTTTTGTTATTCAAATGCCGGCACTACCCTCTGTAATACAACTTCCACTCCCAACTCAACCCTCTTTGCCCCTCCCGGTTCTTTCTTCTGGTGCAATGGGACCCTATATAAGAACCTTTCCACTCAGGCCACTATAACCCTACTGTGTCTCCCTGTCACGCTAGTCCCCCAACTAACCTTGCGCACCCCTGCAGAATTTTCCAGGTGGGACTCCGCCCCTTTCCCTAGACCAAAACGAGCTATATTCCTCCCCCTAGTAGCCGGAGTCTCACTCACCACGTCCTTAGTTGCTGCAGGACTAGCCGGGGGAGCTTTAGGTCACTCCCTTATCAGCACTGCAAAACTCTCTCATCAATTCTCCATAGCTATGGAAGCTTCCGCCGAATCCCTTGCCTCATTACAGAGACAATTGACTTCCCTTGCCCAAGTTACTTTACAAAACCGCCGTGCACTAGACCTGTTAACGGCCGAAAAAGGAGGGACCTGTCTTTTCCTCAGAGAAGATTGTTGTTTCTACATAAATGAATCTGGACTCGTAGAAACGCGAGTTCAACAACTACATAAACTCAGCCTAGAATTGCAGAAACAACAATTCACCTCTGCTGCCAACAGCTGGTGGAATTCCTCCATGTACTCCCTTCTAGTGCCCCTCATAGGACCATTCATAAGTATACTTCTCTTACTCACTATAGGACCATGTATAATAAACAGATTAACAAACTTTGTAAAAGAAAGACTCAACACTGTCCAGCTTATGGTCCTGAGAGCCCAGTACCAACCTGTACTCACCGAGACTTCCGAGTCAGACATATAAGACCCAAGATTGGCTCTCAAGATACTAGAGAGAGGGGGGAATGAGGAGTGGAAAAATACTGAATATCAGAGGTCAGAAAAGTCAGGAAACTCCCCTTAATGCTAAAACAACAAGATTATCTGGAAAGTCCCTAGCAGGGCAAGTGGCCGTTTGTGGTTTGGTCAAAGGGCGGGAACCAATGAACAACTGACTAATGTTTAACTTTAAATGTCAGCCAATTGTAAACCTACAACTGTAAAAATCCCCAGTGACTCTGTAACTTGCTGTAACTCGTTTGTGTCTGACTATAAAAGATGGCTGAACACCGAGCTCGGGGTCTCTCCCTAGGATCTGATACCTAGCTGGAGGGAACCGAGTACGAACTCGAAATAAAGTGATCCCTGCCACTTGGCTTTGTCTCTGGACTCTGGTGGTTGCTTTTGGGTCATCGCGGGTCTGGGCATTACACTGGAAGTAAGCATACATGGGGGTAGATTCAAAGTAGCACATCTGAAAATAAAAGAACTGCCTTGAGCGGCCACCCCAAAGAAATATTTGCAACTTAAGTTTGATCAAATGAATTGCTTTCCAGTAAAAACATAAGACTTTTGCAGAGTCTTCAAAACCTTATATTCACTTTGCTCAGGTTACAATCATTCATATATATATATTTTAATGTTTGTGGGTACATAGTAGGTGTATATATTTATGGTATACATTAAATATTTTTATTCAGACATACAATGCACAGTAGTCACATTAGGGTAAATGGAATAACCATCATCTCAAGCATTTACCTTTTCTTTGTGTTACAAACAATCCACTTACACTCTTTTACTTATTTTAAAATGTACAATAAATTATATTTTATTTATTGTTGACTGTAGTCACCCTGTTGTGCTATCAAATACTAGATCTTATTCATTCTATCTATTTTTGTACCCATTAACAATCCCCCCTCCATGCCCACTACCCTTCCCAGCCTCTAGAACCACTATTCTACTCTCCAGCTCCATGAATTCAACTGTTTTAAGTTTTAGCTTCCACAAATGAGTGAGAACATGGGAAGTTTGTCTTTCTGTGCCTGGCTTATTTCTCTTAACACAGTGACCTCCAGTTTTATGTTGCTGCAAATGACAGGGTCTCATTCTTATTAATTGACAAATAAAGAACTAGGTGGAGAAACCCCATCTCTACCAAAACTACAAAATTAGCCGGTCGTGGTGGCATATGCCTGTAATCCCAGCTACTAGGGAGGCTGAGGCAGGAGAATTGCTTGAACCCGGGAGGCGGAGGTTGCAGTGAGCCGAGATGGTGCCATTGTACTCCAACCTGTGCAACAAGAGCAAAACTCCATCTCAGAAAAAAAATAAAATAAAAATAAAATAGGGAAATGTGACCTTTTTATTTTTTTGAGAAAGTAGTGAGAATTTATATTGTTAAACAAGATATTATAATAGAAGATGCAAATAAATTAATTGTTCTGATAATTCTAGCTTCCAAGCGGCTCTATGGAAAGGTCAATTTCTTATGCAGATGAGATACTATCCAAAACAAAAGTGGGTGTTTGAGACAGTGTTAAAGACAATGACTGAAATTGTACACAGTGAGGAGAAATAAAAAGGCAGTTTCCCTATTTCTTTTCCTCAGTAAAGTTATGTGTTATGTAAAGGAATGAGGCTCATTTTGGTGAAAAATGCTTTCGTACAAAAAATTTTGAATTCTTTCACCTCCCGGTGCAGACGTTTCAGGCCCTGACTTGAACAAGGATATCAAAATAAGGTAACACTGGTTTCACATGAGCCTCAAGACTGTATTCTAACTGTACCTACCATCTTACTTTATGTTACTTTAAAAAAGTTTAACATCCATTTACCAATGCCAATTCAGTGAACTGTATTTTCTTTCTTAGGAAGTCTTCGACCAAATTGGAATTAAATTAATTTCACTTTAAAGAGCAAGAAAGCCTTTGACAGACTAGTGTTTGTTCTGTGGCATAGAAAGAGAAGCATGCCTCCCCCAGCACTGGCCTAAGAGGCCCCACATGAAGAACTGGCTGCAGGACAGTGATCCATTAGGTCTATCAAAAAGCAGGGGGAGTCAAGGTTCAGCCTAGAAAGAGGGGTCCATGCCAAGTGTGGCTTTTACCTGTACCCAGGTTCTAAACAGATCTTGGGTCCCCTAACTGACAAGGCAGGGGCATGGCACATGCAGTCAAGAGGGTCAGAGTCCTCTCAACGAGTCAGTGAATACCTCTATGCTATGATTTGTCAATGCTCATATGGATAGTGGTAAAGGAATCAGGAAGCCTGGGTTTCAGAACAGCACAAACATTCTTTACCTAATAAGCAATGATTGAAGTTCTTATCTAGGGGAAATGATGAAAAAATAGGTAATGAGATCCCCCATACATCACTGCTGAGATTATTTAGTCCAACTTTAAAGCAGTACAAAATGGCTTCTTGCACACGACAAGGGCAAGCTTTGCACTAATGTTTCTCAAACACCAATTATGTCTCCAGTGCTAGCCCCAATTTAACAGGTTTTTAAAAATGTACCTTTCCCATGTCACAGCCGAGGTAGAGTCCCTAGAATAGAAAGGGCTCTAGAAGCCAGTGGGTGTGAGCACATTCAAGTCAGGCAGTTTGAGCTTATGGGTCCATGGTGGCTGTTTCTTCCCTTCCATCACTAGGATGTTCATCTTGGGCAGCTTCAAGGTTACTGGATCTTCAGCCATTCAGTTGGCCTGGGCATGGATCAATTCCATTGGAGAAGGCTTCTGGGCTCTTGGTAGGCCTGGGTGGCAAAACTTCCAGAATCATACTTCTGAAGGCATCTTGGTCCAAAGAGGCTCCACTTATCTGACAAGTTTCTGTCCTTATCCCCACTTCCAGAATCCATGGTGCTAGGATTTGGGCCAGGTAAGGCTGTGGAAGAACCAGAGGTGAACCAGCCTCTGGGCTTCTGCTTAGGGGAAGAATGAGGAGTGGTGCTTGGAGTGACTGGGCTGATACAGGCTGCCTCTCTTCTTTTGTTATCTGTCCACTCTGTAGCTTTAGTTTGTGCTGTGTTTCTGCCACTGTAAGGTAGTTGGTCTCCTTGGTGGTGAGGCCCCTGTGTGGTGTGTGTAGCCAGCATCTCTCAGCGCTGCCTGTCACCCAAAATGCTGAAATGCTTTCCTGGGTCTGTTTTGTTATCAGATAATTCAAGATGACATGGGTAGCTTAGCCTTCACCACTGGGACTTTGTCCACACTGTCGATGGCCAATGACAGGGTCATGGCTGGGGAGGATAGGCTGGCCTCATCTTGCTCCACCTTGGTGAGGTACCGCTATTGTGCTCTGGAATAACTGGCTTCCAGGGGACAGTGCCCATTTTTGATAGAGGAAGAGTCATGAGCGCAGGGTCCTTGAGGGCATCATCGTAGCTTGATGCCCAACGGTGTATCCTGATGGGCAGGAACGTCTTGCCTAGAGGCCCACTACCCTCAAGAGCAGGCACTCCTGGTTGTCTTGAAGCCATTGAAAAACTGGGATCCAGGTGCTTTTTCTATCTAGAATTCCAAGCTGCCACCACAGTGAAATGATGTGATGACTAAGCTGATAGATAGATGTTAATGAGAAACATGGTCTAGCTGCTACAAATTAGCAAAACTTCCCAGGAAGTATCCATCCAGAGGTTCTGTTATCCTGCTGCCACCAGGCTGCCTGCAGCCTGGAATTTGGCACTAAAGAGGTTCCGAGGGCCCACGTCTCCTGAGAGGATGTGGTGCAGTCTGGACCCAAGCCATGGTGAGAGCAGCAATGACACGGAAGGTCTCCAGCTCCCACCAGACAACACTGCCCCAATGCTACCTATTGTTAAAGGAAAAGATAATGAACAAAGATGATGCAGTTGTTGGAAGTAGAAGATAAGGGCTTGAAAGGAGTTGTTATAACTATGTGCAATGAAGTAAAATAAAACATTAATAGAAAATATCTAAAGTAAAGGAAGATATAGCTTGCATATATATAGAAATAAAGAATAGATATGCTTTTATCTTTATTCTTCATTATCTTATCCTTTATGTATAAAAAAGTATCCAAAATTTTGGAAGTAATATCTGAAATTTAAAAATTTATTTCATCATATTAGCAGAATCAAGATGGAAGAGGAAAAGAACGGATAATTTAAAGATGACCAATAGAAAATATCTAATACGTAGAGGTGTTTATAGTATTCTCTGATGGTAGTTTGCATTTCTATGGGATCGGCGGTGATATCCCCTTTATCATTTTTTCTTGCGTCTATTTGATTCTTCTCTGTTTTCTTCTTGATTAGTCTTGCTAGCGGTCTATCAATTTGTTGATATTTTCAAAAAATCACCTCCTGGATTCACTGATTTTTTGAAGGGTTTTTTTTTTTGTGTCTCTATCTCCTTCAGTTCTGTCTGATCTTAGTTATTTCTTGCCTTCTGCTAGCTTTTGAATGTGTTTGCTCTTGCTTCTCTAGTTCTTTTAATTGTGATGTTAGGGTGTCAATTTTAAATCTTTCCTGCTTTCTCTTGTGGGCATTTAGTGCTATAAATTTCCCTCTCCACACTGCTTTAAATGTGTCCCAGAGATTCTGTTATGCTGTGTCTTTGTTCTTATTGGTTTCAGAGAATATCTTTATTTCTGCCTTCATTTCATTATGTACCTAGTAGTCATTCAGGAGCCGGTTGTAAATCTAGAAGAAATGGATAAATTCCTGGACACACACACCCTCCCAAGACTAAACCAGGAGAAGTTAAATCCCTGAATAGGCCAATAACAGGCTCTGAAACTGAGGCAATAATTAATAGCCTACCAACTAAAAAAAGTCAAGGACCAGATGGATTCTC
>NW_016809126.1:104664-125716 GCF_001698545.2 Rhinopithecus bieti | reverse complement strand
CAAAGAACTCAAACAAATGTACAAGAAAAAAACAACCAAAAGGGGGCAAAGGATATGAATAGACACTTTTCAAAAGAAGACATTTATGCAGCCAACAGATACAAGAACCCTCATCATCACTGGCCGTCAGAGAAATGCAAATCAAAACCACAATGAGATACCATCTCATACCAGTTAGAATGGCGATCATTAAAAATCAGGAAACAACAGGTGCTGGAGAGGATGTGGAGAAATAGGAACACTTTTACACTGTTGGTGGGACTGTAAACTAGTTCAACCATTGTGGAAGACAGTGTGGAGATTCCTCAAGGATCTAGAACTAGAAATACCATTTGACCTAGCAATCCCATTATTGGGTATATACCCAAAGGATTATAAATCATGTTAGTATAAAGGCACATGCACACATATGTTTACTGCGGCACTATTCACAATAGCAAAGACTTGGAACCCACCCAAATGTCCATCAATGATAGTCTGGATTCAGAAAATGTGGCACATATACACCATGGAATACTATGCAGCCATAAAAAATGATGAGTTCATGTCCTTTGTAGGGACATGGATGCAGCTGGAAACCATCATTCTTAGCAAACTATCACAAGGTCAAAAACCCAAACACCGCTTGTTCTCACTCATAGGTGGGAATCGAACAATGAGAACACCTGGACACAGGAAGGGGAACATCACACACCGGGGCCTGTTGTGGGGTTGGAGGAGGGGGGAGGGATAGCATTAGGAGATATACCTAATGTAAGTGACGAGTTAATGGGTGCAGCACACCAATATGGCACATGTATACATATGTAACAAACCTGCACGCTGTGCACATGTACTCTAGAACTTAAAGTATAATTTAAAATATATATATATAATACGAAGAAGAACCAGAAAAATAAGTTCTAAATAAAGTAAACAAATAACATACATGTATTTATTTGGAGTCTGAGAAAGAGACAAGAGAATGGGCCAGAAAAAGATATTTGAACATATAATCACCCAAATTTTATCCAAATTTAGTTAGGCACAGGTTTTTGGATTCAGGTAACTCTTGCTTGCTTTTGATCCATCAATTCCACTTCTAGGAATTCATCCTAGAGATTTACCTCTGTATTAGTCTGTTCTCCACTGCTAACAAAGACATACTGGGTAATTTATGAAGAAAAGAAGTTTAATGGATTCACAGTTCCACATGTCTGGGAATCACAATCATAGCAGAAGGCAAAAGAGGAGCAAAGCCACATCTTGCATTGAGGCAGGCAAGAGAGAGCATGTGCAGGAGAACTCCCCCTTTATAAAACCATCAGCTCTTGTGAGACTTATTCACTATCATGAGAACAGCACAGGAAAGAAAATAATAACAGCACAGAAAAAAATTATTATTATTATTTCTGGGCTCTCTATTCTGTTCCATTGGTCTGGGTGTCTGTTTTTATGTCAGTACTGTGCTGTGTTGATTACTATAGTTTTAGAGCAGATTTTGAGATCAGGTAACGTGATGCCTCCAGTTTTGTTCTTTTTCCTCAGGATTGGTATGACTATTTGGGGTTGTTTTAGTCAGGGTTCTCCAAAGAGACAGAGCTGATAGAATATGTAGAGAGATATATGAAGAAGGATTTATTAGAATTGGCTCACTTGATTTCACAGGTTGAGAAATCTTGCAGACCATCTTTAAGTGGGAGAACCAGGAAAGATAGTAATGTGTCTCAGTCCAAGTCCAAACTGCAGAACCAACAAAGCTGTGGTGTAATTTTCAATCGTGAATGCTGGTGAGCATGAGGGCTACATGTATGAGTCCTGGAGTTCAAAGACCAGACAACCTGGAGTTCTGATGTCCAAGGGCAGGAGAAGAAGGGTGTCCTGTCTCAGGGAGAAAAAGTGAGAATTCTACCTTCCTCTGCCTTTGCTCCATTAGGCCCAAAACTGATTGGATGATGCCCACTCACATTGAGGGTGGATCTTCCCCACTCAGACCACCAACTCACATGGCTAATCTCCTCTGGAAACATCCACACAGACACACCTGGGATAGCCTGATCATCTAATCAAAACCACAACTACCTGGGCTTCCCTTTTAGCAAAAGAGGAATCAGTTCCTCCTGAAACATTAAGAATAATGCCTTACCTGCTATCTGAGTATGCCTTAATCAAGTCAACTCCAAAGTTAACCATCACAGGGTTTTTTGTGGTTCCATGAATGTTTTAGAATTATTTTTCTTTCTGGGAAAATGTCACTGGAATTTTGATGGAGAGAATCTGTAGATAACTTTGGGTAGTGTAAACATTTTAACAATATTAATTCTTCTAATCTATGAACATAAAGTATCTTTCTATTTATCCATGTCTACTTTCATTCTTCAGTGTTTCATAGTTTTCAGTGTCAAAGTCTTTTGCCTTCTTGGTTAAATTTATTCCTAAGTTTTTTTTTTAACTATTGTAAATGGGATTGTTTCCTTGATTTCATTTTTGGATAGCTTTTTTAAAATATAAATGCAATTGACTATTGTATATTGATTTTGTATCCTGCAACTTTACTGTATTGTTTATTAGGTCTAACAGTTTTTTTTTTGGTGGAGTCATTAATATTTTCTAACTATAAGATTATGTCATCTGCAAACAGGGACAATTTAACTTTGATAAGATTTAACTTTTGAGATTTGTAAACTGCTTTTCTTTATTGAGATGGTCATATGGTTTTTGTTCTTTATTCTGTTAATGTGGTGTATGACATTTATGGATTTGTACATGTTGACCCATCCTACATTCCAGGGAAAAATGCCACTTGATCATGGTATACCATCCTTTTAATGTATTGTTGAATTCAGTTTGCTAGCATGTTGTTGACGATTTTTGCATCAATATTCATTGAGGATATTATAATTTTCTTTTCTTGTAATGCCTTTGTCTGGCTTTGGAACCAGGGTAATGTTGGCCTCATAAAATGAGCTTAGAAGTATTTCCCCTGCTTCAGTTTTTTGAAGTAATTTGAGAAGGATTGGTACTAATTGTTCTTTAAACGTTTGGTGGAATTCACCAGTGAAGACATCAGGTCCTGGGCTTTTGTTTGAAAAAGATTTTGGTTACTGATTCAATCTTCCTACTTGTGATTGGTTTGTTCAGATACTCTATTTCTTCATAGTTTAGTCGTGGTTGATTGTAAGTTTCTAGAAATTTATTTCTTCTAAACTACCCAATTTGTCGGTGTATAGTTATTTGTAATAGTCTCTTAAGATTCTTTGTATTTCTGTATAAGTTGTAGTGTTCTCCTTTTCATTTCTGATTTTAGAGTCTTCTTTCATTTTTTTATTAGCCTAGATAAAGGTTTATCAACTTTAGCTTTTCAAAAGGCCCACTCTTAATTTTGTTGCTCTTTTATATTGCTTTCCGAGTCTCTGTTTTATTTATTTCTTCTCTGATCTTTGTTATTTCCTTCCTTCTACTAGCTCTGGACTTAGATTGTTCTCTTTTTCTAGTTTTTTTGAGAAATGATGTTACGTTGTTTATTTGAGGTTTTTCTTCTTTTTTAATGTAGGTGTTTATTGCTACAAACTTTTCTCTTAGAATTGCCTTTGCTGCTTCCCATAATTGAGTAAGTTGTGTTTACATATCATTGTCTCAGTATATTCTTTTATTTTCCCTTTGATTTTTCTGGGATCCATTGGTTGTTCAGAAGCATGTTTTTTAATTTCCAAATACTTGTGAATTTTCCAGTCTTCTTCCTGTTATTTATTTCTAGTTTTATGAAATTGTGGCCAAAAAAGATACTTGATATGATTTTAATCTTCTTAAATGTGTTGATTATATGCTTTAAAAGGCTCACCTATATCTTTCTTTAGTAGGTTTTACAACTTCTTGAATTATATTTGACTTATTAATGCATGCCATTTTTGACAAAAGTACGAGATAGAAATCTCTTATCCAGTTTGATTTATTCCACGTTCCTTCATATCTCCCATTGACTTAAGATGTGCTCTTTATCATACCACAAAATATTTTGTATCCTTTATTACATTCTTTATATATTTGTAGTTTGTGAGTACTAATTTATATTATTTATTGTGTTTTATTAAATCTTTTGATATTTTTTAGACCCAAGTTTCTTTCATTTATTTTCTTTTTTGGATTTTTCTTTTAGATATTTATTTTTAGAAATGTGAAAAAATAAACAGTAGAGAAAAACCTGTCCTTAGACAGGAAGACATAAGTATTGAAACTACTACATTCTAACTAAATGTATAAATTTAATAGAAGTATAATGAAACTATCAATAAAATGTATTATATAATTTGATACAGACCTTTTATTATTTTTCAATTAGGTCTTAGTGAAGATTTAGAATTTTCTTTTCATAGGTTTTACAATTCTCTGTTAAATATATTTCTACTTTATATTTTATGGCTTTTATTATATTTTGGCTAGCTATTGCTAATATAAGGGAAAAGTACTGAATTTTTAATATTTACTTTTATTATCTGGTACTGTACCAAACACATTTCTTACTTCTGAATCTAATTATTTTCGTTAAAATCTTGAATTTTTTATAGTAGACTATTAGATAATGTGTAAAGTAATAGATTTATGTTCTTATTTCAAACTTTTTCATCTCATTTTTTATCACGTTTTATTTTACTTATGGTTGAAGTTCTTAGCTATGTAAAATAGTAATGATAATGACAAACATCTTTGATTTCTTACATTAATGGAAACATCTTTGGTGTTTCTCCATGTTGTTTTTATCTAAAATAGTTGTCTTCACCATGTTAAAATTTGTCTGTTACTCTTAGTTTACGAAGCTTTTCTTATTTTCTTTTACCAAATGAAGAATAGATATTAAATATTATCAACTTTTGGATCCATGGAGATGATTGGTTTTGAATTTTAGACTTTTCTTAAAGGACCTTAGTGTTCATTTAATTTTCCATAAATATATTAATTTCCTTTGTAGTATATGTGGAAAATTGAGGTCCAGGTTGTATTTGAACATGTCCAGTGAAAAAAAAAACAAAACAAAACAAGACAAAATCAGCAGAAACAAAATAAAACAAAAAACCAAAAGCAGCTCAGTCCATTCTTGATATGTCTTCATTTACTAAACTTGGGTGACATTGATCTATAAATCAACAATCTTTTCAATGGTCTTCTAACTATTTATGAATCACTCCTTTGTTACCCAGTTCTTATTTTTCAATCGCGCCGACAAACATATCACACAATTGTTCTCTAAGTGAAACCATATTAATCACAAGTCCTTACAAAATAAGCATATGATAATGTCAGAATTTTGGACAACATCTATGTCAAGCTCAAATTAGAGCAAAAATGAAATTAGCAATCCATAGATTCTTCTATTTGTTTCTGATGATTAATAACATTTTAGCTGCAAGAGAGATACCAAATGTAAATTACTATTACCTCTTTATTTTAAACAAGAAAGTGAGGTTCAAAGATACAGCAGCACCTGCTCAGATTTTACTCAAACTGGAGTTTGCGGAGCACTTTCATTCATAGAGAATCAGCAGCCCCTCTGAAGCTTCTGAGGTGTTTCTGTTTTCACCTGGTTAATTCTACATGTGATAGGAATCGGAGCTCAGGGTTTCCATGCTTTAAAATATCCAGATGAAATCATGACTAAACTTTTATCTGTACTTCTGGCCAACCAGAAGTACATTTCCCAGAGAGACTTCTATGTTAGTGGGTTTCCATCAGCAACAGCAACTCACAAACTGCAGCTTTGTGTAACTTTTGAGTTTCTGGAGTCATTAAGCATTTAATGTTTTCTCAACCTTTTGCTCCTGGTGGCAATTTATTTTCCTTTCCCTTTAGGTTCCTTGCCTGAGACTTCCTAGAACAGCGGTCCTCAACCCCCGGGCTATGGACTGCTATCCATCTGTGGCCTACTAGGATCTGGGCCACACAGCAGGAGGTGAGCAGTGGGCAGGCCAGCAAAGCTTCACCTGTATTTAGTATTTACAGCTTTTTCCCATCACTTGCATTACCGCCTGAGCTTTGCTTCCTGTGAGATCAGTGGAGGTATTAGATTCTCCTAGGAGCATGAACCCTATTATGAACCATGCATGTGAGAATCTAGATCGTGTGCTCCTTACAAGAATCTAATGCCTAATGATCTGTCACTGTCTCCCATCACCACCAGATGGTACCACCTAGTTGCAGGAAAACAAGCTCAGGGATCCAATCAAGTCTACATTATGGTGAGTTGTATAATTATTTCATTATATATTACAATGTAATTATAATAGAAATAAAGTGCACAATAAATTTAATGTACTTAAATAATCTCCAAACCATCCATCCCACTCCACAGGTCTGTGGAAAAATTGTCTTCCACGAAACCAGTCCCTGGTGCCAAAAATGTTGGGGACCACTGTTCTAGAGGACAACCCTTTTTCTTTACTCATTTTTCTTCTATCAGCTTTTCAAAACACTGTGTTACATATATTATATGTACATGTATACATGTAATATATACATGTAATATATATATTACGTGTATATATGTAAAATATCAATTTTTGCAAAATCAAACTATTAATCAAACAGTGCAGATGTAGAATGAGGCAAAGGTCCTCTCTCAGTAACATCTCTTCCTCCGCCCACAGAGACACATAACTCACCTTCATCCTCATTTCTCAGAATGAATTTTTTTTATTTCAATGGCATGAACATACTACATAAACTTACATAACCTATAATTGCATAGCAACTTCCAACTCTGTAAGAACTATCAGTCCTGCGTTCACCCAACAATTTTTTTAACTTTAAAAACTATCGTTTCTTTGTTCACTCAGCTTTCTTCATGACTCCAGATCTACTCAATACTTCCATACTTGATTCAAAAATATATTATTTAATCATATTTGGTCTTTTTTAAAAATTGGTTTCACCATGTTTTTAATGTAAAGTGATAAAACTGCATAGATAACTATAGAATGCAGGAAGTTAGAGAGTGAGGTGTAATTGTATACCAGCTTATTGATGAAAAAACTGAGGCAGAGAGAGATTTAATGACCTCTCTGAAATCATGCAACTTCAGTTAGGGAAGTGGCCGAAATAAAAATCCAGGCTTTGAGACTTCTGACCTAATGATTCCACTTCATCATGTCATAAGCTCTTTCAGAATCTTCTAACATTTGTACACCACCTTATTCCTTCTGGGTACTCAATAAATGCCTGGGCTTGTTGGTCCAGTACTCACTATACTTCAAAAAAAAAAAAAAAAAGAAAAAAGCATGTCTTATCTTCCCACGTGATAAATTGATGTCAGAATAAAAGTTTACTGTAGTAATTTTTTTAGTGTGAAGGCTGTTAACTGTGAATGAAAAACAGTGTTATGAGAAAAGGTACAAACAGCTCAACTAACTGTAACAACAGTAAAATAAATGCTGTCTCAATTTTTGTTTTTTTCCTTTCACATGAAAGGTTAACACTTCAACTGACACTACAAGTGTTTACTAATTTGGCTTTAGCTCACAGAATTTGAATTGGGTGGAAAACCTTTGAATATTACTTTTCCCATGAATGTTTTCCCCATACTTGGTGTTGCCAAAGAGATTACCTTGGCGCTGTTTAACTTAACATTTATTGGCTAATTCATTCAAGCATCAAAGCTCATGAATACTTACAGACAGCAGTTGCCACAAACAAATATTAGGCAGAATATCTTATTGCTAGGCATAAAAACTAGAAAATTGTAAGAATTTTAAATTATGGCTCCACATGTTGAGAGATCAAAAAGGAAGGTTCTAACTTAAATCAGAAAGAACAGACTTCAGAATGATACGGGGGTTGTTTGTTTCCCCAGGGAAAATGTTCTTTCCAGGGCCAAGAGCATTTTCTTATTGTTTCTATATTCCATCCATCCACCCACCCATGCAGGCAGGCTCCCTACACACCTGTGTCAAATACAAAGCTGGATCCTCAGGACACAGTGGCTTCTGGTCTCTCTGAGTTTCAGTTTTAAATTTAAAGGCAAACTCAGAAGTTTCTAAATGTGTGACCTCTTTTCCCCTCTATCAAATCAATTGCTTTTTCCCAGACTTCCAACATTCATTTTGTTGTCCACCTGTTCATGGGAAGCAAGGGCACCTTTGCAGACAGATTTCAGTCTGGCTTTCTTTCATCCAATTGCAATGGGCCTCTGATCTGTTCATGGCTGGCTGCTTGCCATGCACTTCTCAACGAGCACCTCCTTGGAGGGGCCTCTTTTAACCATCTCATCTGAAGTAGTCATTCACCAGCTTCCATCACATCAACCTGTTTTATTTTCACTGCAGCATTTGTCCTTGGTATTTTTTCATTTGCTTATTTAATTGGTCCCCCTTTCTGCCATGAAAGCTCTATGAGGGCAGACAGGTGCCTCATCTGCTTGTTTGCCTGCGAATTCTGAAATGATTTGAAACGCAGTTGGCATTCATTAAATATTTGTTGACTGAATGAATGGATTCTTAATTGGCTACTACTGCTTGAAGGTCTACAAATACTGATTCATCCTTGTTGACAAGTTTTTACTTCTCACACGTGTGCATATTAATCAGACTTTAAAACTAAGTCTTAAAAATAAAAACAGCTTGGAAACGTGGGAAACATCTGGCAGAGAAATCATTCTGGCATGGGCAGTGATGGAAGGGAAATTTTTTTCTCTGAAGTAAGCAGGTTGTTGGCCTCTTTATCGGTATCATTGGAAAATGCTTGCCTATTTTTGTTGATTTTCTCAGGAACTGGGAACATCTGACGTTGGGAACATAAAAGTCCATTTTAAAGCAGAGTCATAATAACTTTAGGAGTTGAGAATAAGAGAGAAAATGCCCAAAGGAAATGAAGGCACTCTGGAGAAAGAAGAGGCTCGTGTCCCTTTTAAGGAACAGATTTCCCTGGCTTTTCGAGAGTGATACCTAAAGGAAGCTTCCTAGAAAGTCCGCAGTTGGTATCCTTACTAAATAAGCCAACTAAATAGTAGAGGGGAAAAAAATAGTGCGTGCCTGGCTCCTCCTAGTTCAGGCTCATACCGCCTCCTGAAAGTTGTGGCTACAGCACAGGCTTTGGCTGTTTTCTAGAACGTCGCTCGGATCCCTTTAAAGGTGGGGATCTTGACGGAGAATGCAGAATGCCGGGGGATGAAGGCGGGAGCTGAGGGCTGGAGAGTCTCTGTTGACATAGTAACTCTTCAGCTGTCTCCCTTGCTCTCCGCTCTTAGGCTTCGCTACCACCAGCGGCCCCGCCTGTGCCCTCTCTGCCCGGGAGTCCCGGACGCATCCTCGCGGGGTCTCCTCGGCCTGACCAGCTGAGGTCAAGGTCCCCTTTGCACCCCCTTAAGTGGTGATTTCTCCCCGGGCCAGTGGGCGAGCTACTTGCGGCGGGCGTCTGCACCTCCTGCCTCATCGCCGTCCCCTGGGCACCGGTCTGCCCAGGACCAGTTCAGCCGCTGACGCGCGCCCTCGGCACCGGGTGGCCGCTGGGACTGCCCACTCGGCTCCCCCGGGAGCGGGACCCAGGCCAGTCGGGCGTTCCCGCCATGAGCCAGAGCCCGGCGTTCGGACCCCGGAGGGGCGGTTCTCCCCGCGGCGCTGTCGGAGCCGGTGCGCGGCGCAACGAGAGTCAGGACTATCTGCTCATGGACTCGGAGCTAGGAGACGACGGCTGCCCGCAAGCCCCGCTGCCTTGCTACGGCTACTACCCCTGCTTGTGAGTGCCGGCGCGGGGCGGATAGGGCGCGGGCTGCGCGGAGGGAGGCTGTGCACTCGCAGGAGTGGCCGAGCCCGGTCCGCGCGCGTTCTGAACCCGCGTGTGTACCTCCTAGGACGGTGCTGGGAGGTCAGCGGGAACCAGGGCTGGGACCTGAGTGAATGGAGGGGCGCGCGGGGAGTTGGGGGGAAGAGGGTGTCTAGGTTTGCTCCTCGTAGGTACGCATGGATATGTTTGCCCACGAGAGTGAGACCGCAGAGTACCAACACCATTGCAGGTGATCAGATGGGTGGTCGATTTCTCCAGACCCCTTCATCCTGTGCTCTCCAAGAGACAGGATCGCTGCGTAACAGGCGTGATCTGAACAGGGGGCTGATTCAGATGTGCGCTCCGGTGACTCTTAGCTTCTGTGGGAGAGATAACTAGAACTCCAAGGGCTGGAGCCGCCTGGGTGCGTGCGGGTAACTCCTGAACTCGTGCGCCCGGCGGCGGTCTCCACGCTTGGCTTAGCGTTTCGGGCTAAGTGCTCAAGTCCTTGGACCGTGGGACAGCCAAAGTTAGATCAGGACCTCTCCCCGCTCCTGGGGCCTTGGGATGAAGACAGAAGTAGAACCAATAGGCCTCTCCACCGGCAGCGCGAAGCTTTTTACCAGGGGCGTCTGGGGAGACCAGGCTGTTAGGGGCGTGGGCTGGGAGACTCACGGGCTATAAAAGTGAGGGCGTCGGGGTCGTTTGTGTTGGGCTATGGGTAACTACAAGCTTTTGTTTATGAATCTAGGGTATTTTTTTCTTTTGGCTGGGTGGGTGATGGGAGGGGAGGTAAGGAGTAAGCAGAGTGGACTCCAGAAGAAAAGACTCTGCTTCCCCAACACTGCTGTGACCACATGTGCAGCGGGCAGATAGCATTTCTGTCCCATTGCCCCTTTGGGTGATTGAGTAGTCAAGTTTCCTGACTTGTCACATCCACCCGCAGGCGGTTTCCCGAGGTTCTAACTCTATAAACAGCTTTAGTTGTAGGGAGGAATCCTCCCCATAGGTGCCTGGCATACCCTCTTGATAGATGGGTGCTGTGTCAGGGCTGCCCAGCCTCAAGGCCTGCGGTGCCCTTCTGAAGTAAGAAGTGAGCCCCAGTAAAGGGAGCATCTAACTTTTCTCAAAGATAAAGGAAAATCGTTAGAACTGGTTTCATTCATCTTTGTGCTGTGCAAGTTAAGACCTTTTACAATTATGCATATATTTTTCTTTTTAAAAGTTCAAGACATAATTCCGTACCATACAATTCCCCCATTTAAGTTGTACAATGCACTATTGTTTAATACATCCTTAAAGTTGTACAGCCATCACCAATATCTAATTCCAGGACAATTCATCGTCCTTCAAAGAAATCTTATACTTCATATGTTAAATTAGAAGATATTTTTATTTCTCATAGTACAGACTCTTCCAACTTTAATGGGTAGCATACAAATCATCTGGAAATCTTGTTAGAATGCAGATTTTGAGAAGGCACGTCTTAGATACAGCCCAAGATTCTCCATTTCTGACATCCCTCAGATGATGACAAGGTTGCTAGTCCGTGGATCACCTTCTGAATAGCAAGGTGATATATGACAAGAAAAAAGAGTGGAAAAAAATAAATTAATCCTGGATATTCTGAAATGCTATTTTAAAATTTGCTTCGAAGGTGTAAGTTTAAGACATAGATGGAATTTTTATTGGCTTAAACTTGAGATCTCTGATGTCTGAGGGTTATAGGTTTGGCAACATTGCCTCCTGGCTAAACTAGGTGACTAAAAATTTATACTGCTTTTTAAAAATTAGACTGTCCCATGAACAAAACCTTTTTTCATTCTGTAATCCCTATAATCACTTGTCACTGTGTCTGTCAAAAAATTATTTGATTAAAAAAACTTGTGGTTATGTGTCAGTAGTGAGAGAGACTAAAGTAATAATGCCAAGTTGTCCTGAAAACTTTCCCTAGTGCTTTCTTCAAATGTGCCTTACTGCCTAATTTGTCTAATTATTGTCATTACGTTTTTTTAGCTATAGGTTCTCACTGTTACCCAGGCTGTCCTCAACATGCAGTATTTAGTGAATATGTATTTTTCTCCCTTAGTTCAAGAATCCTGGACTATTAAAAAATAGAACTGAGCAGCAGAGTGATCAACAGAAATATTTTAATGTGCTTCAATTCATAACATCCACCCTCTGCATGATGTCAGAGGTACTATAATACATGTAAGAGTGAGCCATGCTCTAGAATTTGAGCTTGGTTTTATGTTAATCTATTATTTCCAAAATGTTCTATAGCTACATTTCATCCACTGTTTTCTCTGACAAGGTTTTAATTGTTTTCCAGTTGAATAATCAACTAACAGAAAAATTTTAACCAATAAACAAACGTACTTCACACCTATGATGTATAAGAAAGAGCTAAAGAAAATTATTCCCTCTGGTAGAGTAGAAATCAACTCTTCCATATGCTTTTGACTTGTGAGTTACACAATTTCATTTTTTTTTCAGAGTGGGGGGTATACCATTTCTGAAAGTGGCAATCACTAGTACATTTTAGATATGAATATTGCCACTCTCTCAAATCATTGAGATTTTCCCTTATGAGATTCCAAGTCTTTGTAAGTTGTCATTTCTGTGGAATGAATTATATGACTCTTGCCAAAAATTTCTCTTTCAGTTTTCTTATTTAGAAAGATTTTACATATATTTATGGGGCTTTTACTTCTGAAAATTGTGGTAAATTATCTTATTTGTGAGCAATTATGTGTTATAAGGCCTTAATTGTTAAAGTAGTAACAAATTGAAATGGTGTTTAGAAGAAAATGACTCAGATTTTCTCTTTGTTCAACTTTCAACAGCAAATCAATTAATACACTCTATTGTTATCAATTTGTAATGGCTATTAGCAAGAAAGGCCCATGTCCTGCCAAGGTCCCAGGAGGCATTTCAGATTTCCTTTATTTAGAACTTTAAAGACATGTCTATAGTTCATCACTTCTGAACTTGGGGAAGAATCCCAGACATTAAAAAAAAGTTAAGCAGTTCTAAAATCTCAGGATCTGGAAACACAGTCCAACTAAACTTCCTAACTGGGAAGGAGTAATTGATTAATTATGAATAATGAAACAGTAAACTGTAAACTAAAGCACTGGCAATGCAGTTGACTAAGACAATCTGAAAAATTTATGGTTACAGACACCTAGCAGTACTGAATAAAAGATTTTAAATGATTTTAAAACATTTTCCAATTTTGTGAAAAATAAAAGGGTAATCTACCATGTGCTAAGAACAAAGACAAAGATTGTGAAGTGAAGATGTGGTTGTCCTGTGAGTTATGCATCTCAGTGACCAAGGAACCTGGAATCTAATGTCCATATGAGACAGAAAGAAGGCAAACTCTTGGTGCCAGATGAGGCAGAGAGCTGGAACTGAGATATCCCTGTCCCCTGCATAAAACCATTAAATAAAAATGTAGGCTAGAAATATATGCCCACCAGCATAGAGTGAGAACAGGAAATTTTATTAGTAAGGAGAACTCTCCCCCTTGAGAATATTGATTTTGGGGTTTTGTTTTATATCCTACCTAACTAGCCTAGAAATTCTCAACTTGGAAAATACTCCTGAGGCTCCTACAAGAGTAAAACATAAAATCATTATGAAAGACTAGTACCAAGCATCTAGATTGCCTAGGCTTTTCAAGAAGAAAGCAAGTCCTGCTAAAGATATGCTTGCTATAATGAATAACAAAACACACAAGGGAACAGTCAACCAAGAGTGAGAGTCAGTGGACGATACAATCCATGAGTGAGAGGCAATATAAGACATGCAGTAGCGAGTGGATTTTTTAAAAAGTTGAGATAATCAACATGAAAAAGAATATTTTAAAGTGTGTATAAATGTTGACAATATAAAACAAGAAATCAAACCTTAAGAAAAAAATGACATTTTTAAAGAAAAGGACAAATAGAACATCTATAAGTAAAAAATACAATTCTTACAAAAATTCAATGGAAGGGTTAAATGCAGATTAGAGCATAATTGATAATACCCAAAATGCAGAGACATAAAAAATATTTTATATGAACATTGTTAAGAGTAATGGAGCTAGAAGGTAAGAATTCCAGGAAAAGAAAACATGTAGAAGTGGGATAGGCAACACTTGAATAGATAATGGGTGAGGATTTTCCAGAAATAATGAATTTTCATGTTCATGAAGTATACCAATATTACTGTAAAACAGAAAAACCCTTTTAAACATATCGTTTAAATTGCAGAACACCAAAGAAGAGGAAATACTAAAAATTAATCAAAACATAGAGATCTGAATGAGAGTTTTAAAATTCAAAGTATTTACAGTGGAAATGCACTCATAGTATATTTTGATATTACCTTGGTTATAGAATGTATAGCTTGTAAGAACTATGGATTTGCCATTACATAAAAGGTTTACTCTCTAGTTTTTAATGGAGTCAGTGCTCCAATGCTGATAAGGTCTCTGATGGATATGTACTAAAATTTTTTTAAAGGTGACTTATTGAATCGCAGTCTTAGGGGAAACTGAAAGTGATTCTTAATTTTATCCTCTATTTCATATGAAAAAACAAAAAATGACTTTTAAAAAATGAGTCACAGATCCTTTAAAACTTTATTGACTTCAAGAGGGTTTTGGATGACCTGAACCCCATTTATGAACCCCAAGATCCAGAGTTTGAATTCCCAGTTTAAAGTAATGTAATATCAGAGACCACAAATAAATAAAATCCCCCACATAGTGCTTTCTTTTCTCCAGGCAAAAAAAGTTAGTGTTGAACACACTGATAAATAAATAAGGGAATGAAACACTCAAACTATAGGCTAGAGAATCTTTCCTGATATTACTTGCCAATAGGGTAACTTACTCTCTTAAAGAAGTTTAAGATTGAAGAACATGGACTCAGGCCTATGCATCATATTAAATTATCATACCCTTGTTATCTCTCCCTTGTTTTTGGCAACCCTGTTCATTGAAACATCTGCTACACATTTCTACACTTATTTGTTCACATGTCCTTTTCCTCTTACTAGAGTGTAGGCCACAAGAAGTGGGTCTGTCCTTCATCCCCCTATGCTTAACACAGTGCCTGGCAAAGAGAGGTGCCATGTAATTTATTCCTCAACAAAGATATTTCCTCCTCCTTGGTATTTATTCTAATAAGAAATACAATGATGTCAGCCACTTTAATAAAATAGCATCTGGACAGCTAAGTTAGGTAGAAGAGTGAATGTCTATATCAAAAGAGATACCTTTATCTTATATTCCAGCTGCCTGTCACAAAGACTCATCTTTCAGGGAATCTTCACTAATCACTACACGCTTCTTTTAGCTCTCTAGCCTGAGGCTCTTCCCTTAAAGTTCCCTCTGCACACCTGAGGTGAGGATATCTTTACCAAAGAGAATTACTAAAAAGGGAAAAACTCCTGGCTGGCTATAACTGCTCTTCCAGCTCATTTATGGAGTCTCCTAGGGACCGACCCTTGCCTGGACCCAAGCATCATCTCTCTGGCAGTGAGTGTTCTTGCTTTCCCTCTGCAGACCGTCCTCAATCAATCTAGTCCTTAGTCCTAGCCCAGACTGAAGAATGACTGCCTTCCCACCTCCCACCACAACCTTTTTCTTTGGTGTAATATCTACTTTCCAAACTTTATGTCTTTTAAAAATTCTCCTTCTTTCCTAGAGGATTGACATTAGATATGTCTACTGCTTTAAGCAAAGATACCACCACTGACCCACAGAGGTGTGGCTTTACTTTCTGACCCCAAAGGGGCAGTCACATCAGAACATGACAGCCCAGCAGCAGTATGAGGTATTTCCAAATAAAATTAAAGGGCTGATTTTCTTACAAGACATATTTATTGAATGATACGTGAAATCAATAAAAGAGAACATGCACGACACCATGATTTCTTATACATATGTAGTGGTTTAGAATGCAGAAAGAATCCTATAATTTATTATACCCTTTGAAATAGCATCTATAACCATAAAGCCAAGACCTGGACTTTGGTGAAAGATTTGCAGTGTGGAAGCTTGCTCTTCCAGGGGAAAAGCACGTGTAAAAACCACCTTTGAATCTGGCTCACCTTCTATTAGGAGTAATCACCTCCCCCAACCACTTGGATTAATGGGGGGTCTCATAACTGATGACTTTGAAGCTCTGTGTTCTGCATGGAAACGACCTGTTTTGTGTTGAAACCTCCCCTGGCTTGAAGTAATCAACTGCACTGGTAACACATTATTATCATGAAACATTTTTAGGATGCTAGCATTGTAGGTTGTGGAATGATTGCCAGATGTTCTTAAAAGCCCACATTTATTCTGTAACAAAATGTTTGCCTCCAGGAAGAGATTGCATAATTTTTTTTTCTCTAGACAGTTATGCTCCTTGAGTTGTAAGAAGTAACTTCATAAGGCAATTCATCTTAAAGAAGGTAAAAGTCATAAAAGGAAAACATTTTCTTGAGTCCATTCTTATTTTTCTCCCTCTTTCATAAAAAATGCCAAATATAATTGGTTCCAGTTGGATACAATTACCATGTGTGATTGCTCTTTGTTTAGGAATCTTCTGATGGCTTTCAATACATGCAGAAGTGCTCATCCATATGCCAAATTTCAATTAAACTTTGGCATCTAAAATTTGATATGCTGCTCAAGAGGCTTTAAGCCATTGGAACTGACTGAATCACAGTTCTTATAGAATCTCTGTTTAGAGCAGAATACAGAAATGAGTGTTACACATACTCAAACAACCTATATGATTGCAGCATAACTGTTCTCCACCTAATTCAGCTCTCAGCCATGACAAAGAGGAGAAATGATGTTAACTAGAATTAGATACAGTTTAATGTAAGTTGCTGTTTCTGTAAAGGACTAATCCAAAATATTTATGTATATTTGGGGCAACTAACATTTTTTGAATACCTATTCTGTAGCAGGTTATTTTCTAGTTGTCATACAAATGTAATTTGATCTTCAGAGCATCCACTCAGCTATTTTTAGCGTCCATTTTATAAAGAACAATGTTGAAATTTAGAAATGTTAAACAATGTGCAGAAAGTTATACAGCCAGTAAGTCGTTGTCAAGTGGGCAAAACCCAATATATTTTGGGCTGGAACACGCGGACCGAGGGGCTGGCAGGTTGCACGGAGTCCTCTATTCTCTCAGTATCCCATATCTCAGTCCTCTATTCTCTCAGTATTCAGCCAGGCACAGCTGGATACAGGTGGATTATGCTCTTCAAAAGTGCACTCACTCCCATTCCTTCTCTTCTCCCTTTTCATAGGAATTTGGAGAGCCACACATTGGCTCTGATCTAGTGAACTAACATTCCTTGTGCTGTGCTCATTATATCTAAGTTATATCCTGGGTGCAGGCAGAAGACTGGAAGAAAGGGGCATAAATAGCAGTAATAAGTATACTTAACCCTCACTTTCTCTTTCTGTTGAAATCTTAGCCATCTTTGAAGGTCAAGCTTTATATCTCCCTTATTTCATTAAGTCATTAATCTATTTATTCATTCATCTCTATTGATTTTATATGATTATGTCCAGCAAGCATAGAAATAATAGCTAGATTTATTAGAGATTTCTGTGTGCTAGGCCATTCTCCATGTGCTTTGTAGGTATTAACTCATTTAATCCTCATAACCTATGAGATACGCATTTGTATAATCCTTACTTTACTGATGAGGAAAGGAATCACAGTAAAAAGAAGGTAGGTGACTTGCCAAATGCTACACAGCTAGCAGTTGGCACAAATGGGAAGAAAGAAAGGGAAGAGCAAAGGATTTTGTTTTATCTCTTATTTCAATAAAGAGTGAAACTAGGTTTTGGAAAATTGCCAATCTTTGTCACCAAAGGAAGACTATGAACGTAACAAAATTGTGTTACATTCCGATTGCTAATGTTACCAAAGATCTACAAACTGATCATGACTAAAGATGGTGAAAGGCAAGCCTTTCTTTTACTTTTCAATGCCATCATGTGGATAAAATTGCTTCTCTGCTATAATGCAGGTTGTTTTAGAGACATTGACTCACATGACAGTGTGAAACTGGGGATTTCACCACAAGATTTGCATAATTTTAAAGCATTTACATGGTATTCATCTAAAAATATAAGTTGCTGGGAATCAATTATAGTGTGGATAGTCATGTTAAGATTGACTGCCTATTCAAAGCAGAGTTCATGTTTCAATTGCAGCAGCTTTGGTTTGTGACACAAAAAGCATTTTGTCCTGACTTGTAGTAGCACAAAACCTTCAAAAAAAAAAAAAAACAAAAAACAAAAACAAACAAACAAAAAAAAAAAAAAAAACCTAGGAAGAATTCTTTTCAGGGGACTCGCTAACAAAACTATCTTAAGAGTTATGAGTCATAATAAGAATTATAAATGGCAATTTCTAAAGGTAACTTAAAATTCTTTTAGGGAGTTAAACTGTTACAGATAAAATCATTTTGTTGTTACTGTGTTAGCCTTCTTGAAACAGAATTTTGCATGGAGTAGATTGAAGGGTGGCAGAAGCAGCTATAAAAAGCTGATCCCTGGGCAGTAAGAAAATCCTCACACTTACCTAGAGGAAGGATTTCTGCAGGAACCTTTTTCTTGGAAGGGCATTGAAGGCCAGACACTGTATTCCATCTGGAAAGATGCTTAATTTATTTCAACAAACATTTGTTTAAGTTCCTTTGGTACATTAGGCACCATGTTAGGGTAACCATGAGTACCATATAGCACGAAGTCTAAGCTTCTATCAATTGTAACCTGCTCTGACATTTTATGTATCTTTAAGAAGTAAGCAAAAAGAAGGGTTATCAGTTAAATTATATCTTAGATTTGTATTTTATACTTCTTAAAACAGTTCTTTATACTCAATTAGATATAGATTTGGATCATATATAACTCAAGCACATAATAAAAAAGATATAAACAAAATACATTTGTTATGGTATTCCTAAGTTCCTTCACATTTAGGGATGGAGTCTTCAGAATCGCTTTTCAACTCAGAAGCTTCAGTGCCCATATTTTTTCACAGTGCTGTGCTCTGTGCTGAAAGGACATTGGTGATAAAGGATTTCTTTAAAACAATCTAAAGAATCCATAATAGACCAAAAGCTTTTGGTGCTAGACTATTAAACTGAGTTTGCAATTACATATAGCTAGCCTATTTCAACTAACAGTTCCAGAACGTGGCTAAACAAATCTGATTCCACACTGTTCCTCATGTATTCTCCACCCTTCTCAACACACACACACACACACACACACACACACACACACACACACACACGTTTCTTAGGCTTGAAAGGAGCTTCACTACTGTTTCCAGGATTTTTTTCAAGCCATGCCATTCATTCTGAAACTCTGGATGCCATTGTTTTTAATGTTGGCACATGCACTGATGATGAAAACTATGTCACGGTAATGACTGACACTTGACTGACAGTGATTGCAAGAAGGCTTAGGTTATAAGACATGTTGTATCTAGAGAAGTTAAAATGGGAGAAATATGTGTCTTAGAATCAATGAAATATGATGTTCAGTGTGCTAGAGTTACTGTAAATGAGGAAGAAGAGGAAACATGAAAGATTACAAGGCAAACAGTATTGTTTATGATCTGTCCAAAAGCTAAGAAGTTTGGATTTTATTCTCTAGCTGACTTTAAAACACAGATAAGACTATGCCAGGCCCTTGCTTTATTTACATTAGCTTATTTGATCCTGATAACAAACCTGGGTGGTTGGTAATATTATTTCTACTTGTAAATGCAGAAAAAGAAGTTCAGAAAGGTAAAATAATTTGCCAAAGAATTAATGGTTCTTAAGTATCTCAGGATTTGGGCTCATATTTGACTGTTTTGTTTATTTGCTTGTTTGCTTTTACTGTTCTACGCTTCCTCTGAAGTAGAATACCAGTTTGATGAGGAAAGGATGTACTCTGTAAAAAATGACTAGCATCTGGTAGGGACTCAAGACATATTTGTGAAATGAATAAATCAATGCCTGCCTTATACAAAATGATTTCAGTGTATTGGCCTTATCTCTACAATTCTTACCTCTACGGACATCATACGGTATCACCAGACTTTGCCTTTAGGGTATCAAGTTTTCATCTTAGCATTTTTAGAAACACATTATTGGAGTTTTATATTCTTGAAGCTTAGGTCATTTGACAAGTTGCATTTTTTAAATTAAACTTTAAATTCTGGAGTACATGTGCAGAACGTGCAGGTTTGTTACATAGGTATACGCATGACATGGTGGTTTGCTGCACCCATCAACCTGTCATCTGTATTAGGTATTTCTCCTAATGCTATCCCTCCCATAGCCCCTCACCTCCCGACAGGCTATGGTGTGTGATGTTCCCCTCTCTGTGTCCATGTGTTCTTCTTGTTAATCTCCCACTTAGGAGTGAGAACATGTGGTGTTTGGCTTACTGTTCTTGTGTTGGTTTGCTGAGAATGATGGTTTCTGGCTTCATCCATGTCTCTACAAAGGACATGAACTTATCCTTTTTTATGGCTGCATAGTATTCCATGGTGTATATGTGCCACATTTTCTTTATCCAGTCTATAATTGATGGGCATTTGGGTTGGTTCCATGTATTTGCTATTGTGAACAGTGCTGCAGTAAACATACGTGTGCATATGTCTTTATAGTAGAATGATTTATAATGCTTTGGGTATATACCCAGTAATGGGAATGCTGGGTCAAATGGTATTTCTAGTTCTAGACACTTGAGGATTGCCACACTGTCTTCCACAATGGTTGAACTAATTTACACTCCCACCAACGTGTAAAAGTGTTCCTATTTCTCCACATCCTCTCCAGCATCTGTTGTTTCTAGACTTTTTAATGATCACCATTATAACAGACATGAGATGGTTTTATGGTTTTGATTTGCATTTCTCTAATGACCAGTGAAAATGAGCATTTTTTCATATGTTTGTTGGCTGCATAAATGTCTTCTTTTGAGAAGTGTCTGTTCATATTCTTTGCCCACTTTTTGATGGGGTTATTTTTTTCTTGTAAATTTGCTTAAGTTCTTTGTAGATTCTGGATATTAGCCCTTTGTCAGATAGATAGATTGCAAAATTTTCTCCCATTCTGTAGGTTGCCTGTTCAATTTGATGATAGTTTCTTTTGCTGTGCAGAAGCTCTTTAGTTTAATTAGATCCTATTTGTCTATTTTGGCTTTTGTTGCCATTGCTTTTGGTGTTTTAGCCTTGAAGTTTTCGCCCATGCCTATGTCCTGAATGGTATTGCCTAGGTTTTCTTCTAGGGTTTTTATGGTTTTAGGTCT
>NW_016809126.1:100735-104588 GCF_001698545.2 Rhinopithecus bieti | reverse complement strand
TGAGCAGTGGTTTGTAGTTCTCCTTGAAGAGGTCTTTCACATCCCTTGTAAGTTGTATTCTTAGGTATTTTATTCTCTTTGTAGCAGTTGTGAATGGGAGTTCAATCATGATTTGGCTCTCTGTTTGTCTGTTATTGGTGTATAGGAATGCTTGTGATTTTTGCAGATTGATTTTGTATCCTGAGACTTTGATGAAGTTGCTTATCAGCTTAAGGAGATTTTGGGCTGAGACAATGGGATTTTCTAAATATACATTCATGTTCTTTGCAAACAGACGATTTGACTTCTTCTTTTCAAAACTGAATACCTTTTATTTCTTTCTCTTGCCTGAATCCCCTAGCCAGAACTTCCAATACTATGTTGAACAGGATTGGTGAGAGAGGGCACCCTTGTCTTGTGCCAGCTTTCAAAGGGAATGTTTCTAGCTTTTGCCCATTCAGTATGATACTGGCTGTGGGTTTGTCATAAATAGCTCTTATTATTTTGAGACATGCTCCATCAATACCTAGTTTATTGAGAGTTTTAGCATGAAGGGCTGTTGCATTTTGTCAAATGCCTTTTCTGCATCTATTGAGATAATCATGTGGTTTTGTCATTGGTTCTGTTTATGTGATGGATTACATTTATTGATTTGTGTATTTTGAACCAGGCTTGCATCCCAGAGATGAAGCCAACTGGATCATGGTGGATAAGCTTTTAGATGTGCTGCTGGATTTGGTTTGCCGTAGTTTATGGAGGATTTTGGATCAATGTTCATCAGAGATATTGGCCTGAAATTTTCTTTTTTGTTGTATTTCTGCCAGATTTTGGTATCAGGATGATGCTGGCCTCATGAAATAAGTAAGGGAGGATTCTGTCTTTTCTATTGTTTGGAATAGTTTCAGAAGAAATGGTACCAGCTCGTCTTTGTACTTCTGGTAGAATTTGGCTGTGAATCCGTCTGGTCCTGGGCTCTTTTGTTTGGTAGGCTGATAATTGCTGCCCCATTTTGTTATTGGTCTGTTCAGGGATTTGACCTCTACCTGAGGTAGTCTTGGGAGGGTGTATGTGTCCAGGAACTTATCCATTTCTTCTAGATTTTCTTGTTTATTTCTTGTTTATTTGTTTATTTGTTTATTTGTGTAGAGGTGTTTAGACAAGGGTTTGCTAATATTTTCTCTATGTTCACTTAACACACCAGTGGTAGCCACCACTGGTATTGAGCACTCGAAACATGGCTAGTGCAACGGAGGAACTGCATTTTCAGTATTAATTAATTAATTTTAATGAATTTAAATTTTATATATGGCTAGAGGTTACCATATATACTGGACAACACAATTCTAACCTCTTTACATGTATTAGTTTTCCAGATTACTGGCAGAAGAAACGCTAATAAAGAACATACTGTCTGCCAGGCATTTTACACATAGGAATCTATTAATACTTCATGACAGCGCCATGAAGTAGGCCTATTATTTTCTCCATTTTGCAGCTTAGGAAGTGAAAGCCCAGACATAAACTAACTTTCGCAAAGTCACATAGGTAATTCGGAGAACTGAGATTCAAATCCAAGCAGTCTGACTCCAGAGTTTATTCTTAGGGCTTATTCTTTTTTTTTTCTTTTTTTTTGGGATAAGACAATATTTTATTGTGGTTTTGATTTGCATTTCTCTGGTGATTAGCGATGTTGACATTTTTTCATATACCTTTTCACATTTTATGTCTTTTTTTAAAATTTTTTTTAAATTATACTTTAAGTTCTAGGGTACATGTGCATAACATNCATATGAAATTTAAATTGTTTTTTTCCAATTCTGTGAAGAAAGTCATTTGTAGCTTGATGGAGATAGCATTGAATCTATGAATTAACTTTGGGCAGTATGGCCATTTTCATGATACTGATTCTTTCTATCCATGAGCATGGAGTATTTTTCCATTTGTTTATGTCTCTATTATTTCCTTGAGCAGTGGTTTGTAGTTCTCCTTGAAGAGGTCTTTCACATCCCTTGTAAGTTGTATTCTTAGGTATTTTATTCTCTTTGTAGCAGTTGTGAATGGGAGTTCAATCATGATTTGGCTCTCTGTTTGTCTGTTATTGGTGTATAGGAATGCTTGTGATTTTGCAGATTGATTTTGTATCCTGAGACTTTGATGAAGTTGCTTATCAGCTTAAGGAGATTTTGGGCTGAGACAATGGGATTTTCTAAATATACATTCATGTTCTTTGCAAACAGACGATTTGACTTCTTCTTTTCAAAACTGAATACCTTTTATTTCTTTCTCTTGCCTGAATCCCCTAGCCAGAACTTCCAATACTATGTTGAACAGGATTGGTGAGAGAGGGCACCCTTGTCTTGTGCCAGCTTTCAAAGGGAATGTTTCTAGCTTTTGCCCATTCAGTATGATACTGGCTGTGGGTTTGTCATAAATAGCTCTTATTATTTTGAGACATGCTCCATCAATACCTAGTTTATTGAGAGTTTTTAGCATGAAGGGCTGTTGCATTTTGTCAAATGCCTTTTCTGCATCTATTGAGATAATCATGTGGTTTTTGTCATTGGTTCTGTTTATGTGATGGATTACATTTATTGATTTGTGTATTTTGAACCAGGCTTGCATCCCAGAGATGAAGCCAACTGGATCATGGTGGATAAGCTTTTAGATGTGCTGCTGGATTTGGTTTGCCGTAGTTTATGGAGGATTTTTGGATCAATGTTCATCAGAGATATTGGCCTGAAATTTTCTTTTTTGTTGTATTTCTGCCAGATTTTGGTATCAGGATGATGCTGGCCTCATGAAATAAGTAAGGGAGGATTCTGTCTTTTTCTATTGTTTGGAATAGTTTCAGAAGAAATGGTACCAGCTCGTCTTTGTACTTCTGGTAGAATTTGGCTGTGAATCCGTCTGGTCCTGGGCTCTTTTTGTTTGGTAGGCTGATAATTGCTGCCCCATTTTGTTATTGGTCTGTTCAGGGATTTGACCTCTACCTGAGGTAGTCTTGGGAGGGTGTATGTGTCCAGGAACTTATCCATTTCTTCTAGATTTTCTTGTTTATTTCTTGTTTATTTGTTTATTTGTTTATTTGTGTAGAGGTGTTTAGACAAGGGTTTGCTAATATTTTCTCTATGTTCACTTAACACACCAGTGGTAGCCACCACTGGTATTGAGCACTCGAAACATGGCTAGTGCAACGGAGGAACTGCATTTTCAGTATTAATTAATTAATTTTAATGAATTTAAATTTTTATATATGGCTAGAGGTTACCATATATACTGGACAACACAATTCTAACCTCTTTACATGTATTAGTTTTCCAGATTACTGGCAGAAGAAACGCTAATAAAGAACATACTGTCTGCCAGGCATTTTACACATAGGAATCTATTAATACTTCATGACAGCGCCATGAAGTAGGCCTATTATTTTCTCCATTTTTGCAGCTTAGGAAGTGAAAGCCCAGACATAAACTAACTTTCGCAAAGTCACATAGGTAATTCGGAGAACTGAGATTCAAATCCAAGCAGTCTGACTCCAGAGTTTATTCTTAGGGCTTATTCTTTTTTTTTTCTTTTTTTTTGGGATAAGACAATATTTTATTGTGGTTTTGATTTGCATTTCTCTGGTGATTAGCGATGTTGACATTTTTTCATATACCTTTTCAC
The DNA here is from genome assembly GCF_001698545.2 of Rhinopithecus bieti. NCBI lineage: Eukaryota > Metazoa > Chordata > Mammalia > Primates > Cercopithecidae > Rhinopithecus > Rhinopithecus bieti. Next base: position 100,943 of record NW_016809126.1, on the reverse strand, counting down.
ATTTTATGTCTTTTTTTAAAATTTTTTTTAAATTATACTTTAAGTTCTAGGGTACATGTGCATAACATGTAGGTTTGTTACATATGTATATTTGTGCCATGTTGGTGTGCTGCACCCATCAACTCGTCAGCACCCATGAATTCATCATGTATATCATGTATAACTCCCAATGCAATCCCTCCCCCCTCCCCCCTCCCCATGATAGGGG
>NW_016809126.1:92249-98216 GCF_001698545.2 Rhinopithecus bieti | reverse complement strand
TATATGTATATTTAATATATATTATTTAATGTCTTCCTATCTATATTATATATATTTTTAATGGGGTCATACTATGATTACTTATAGTGCAATTGTTTTCCTTTCCCATTTAACATGATGATGAATTTTAGGGGGTTTAAGTTTAGCCCTGGAACTCTGATACTGGCATGCTCTCTCATATGTTTCCTGAGTAGAAGAGAGAGGAATCAGGTTTTTGAAAGTCCCAGCCTACACTGTCAGTGCCTCTATATAGCACTATAGCCTCTATATAGTAAGAGAGCTCTCTCTCATTAGATATCCACCAGATCAGATGTAGAGTAGAAGGATATAAAGGATGATAACTACTGTTCTCAAATATTCTCAACAGTTTCCATGAAAATTTAAAACAAAAAGTATGGAGAGGCTTCTAAGTAAATAAAAGAGTTGGCGTGGAACTCATGTATACAATTTATAAGGGTGCTTATTATAACTGAAATAAATGACTTCATATATATCTAATGAACTTGCCCTTTTAACTTATAGTATATCAGAACAAATGAGAAGCAGCAGACGGTACTTAAGACTGAGATTTTGTGGTTGTCAATTTGCTTAACGCTTTATATTTTAAAAAGATGAGTTACTCAAGTGGAATATTATTAGTGTAGGAGGAAAAGTCCCATAACCCTCAAACCCACTGATAGCATTGATACTTTATCAGCAGCGTGCTATAATGATTGACATTCATAATGTATCCTTGAGTCATCTAAAGAAACTTAATCTGATCGTTGTGAATACAATTTAAGAAAAGAGAGATGTATCCAATGTATTTTAGAAAGATTTCAAATCCAGTACAACAAAAATGTTCATGCTGTAAGACATTGTATTAAACTGGGATGCTCTTTTATATGGATTAACTCATTGACAACAATCTGAGACCCTATTGTGGGTAGTTCAGGTTGACTTTCACTCTGACTTCTGCCTGCCCTCACCAACATTAACTCTCCTTACCTTCTTCCCCATCTTTGTGCTCTAATAATAAATGATCAGTGCTTCTGACTGCTGTGCCATTCCTACACTGTTCTCTGCCTAGATTGCCTTTGACTCTGATTCTTTTTTCTTCAGGAACAGCCCTTCAGAGAATCCTTGCCTGAATTTTCCTCTGCACTCTGGGTTGCTTCTCAGAGCTCTCATTATGTTCTGGGCAGATCTATGCTATTTTTTTTTAATCACCCTGTAGTACAATGATTTATTTCTGTGTCTGCTGTATGGGGCTTTCGGGTATTTGAGGGCAGTGGCTATGGCTTAGTGATATACCTGTTAGTTATGGAACAGTTTGTCACACACATTATCTAAAAACGTTCAATGCATGGAAGGATGGTTGAATGAATCAGTCCTGCCAACTCAAATGCTTAAGTGCAAGAAATGAAAACAAGTAAAGCAAATCTGTTGTAAAGGACAGTTGGGGACGTTGTGACCTTGAGAGGAGCCTTACATAAAATTGATAGTGTTCATTCAGCTCTGATCAGTTGTTGCCTGGAGACTCTAGAGGCTTGTGTTCCAAAATTCTCTCTTTATTTTTTTTAAAGAGAAGCCAGAATTAAGGTTTTATATGTGAAGTGTTCTGATTTTTTCAATTGCTAAATGGTCCAAAAGAAGTGTACACCAGGCTCACCCGCAGACTAATCATTTTTAAAAGATTTAGAATGAATAATAGGTCAGTTTCCATGAAATTCTAATTGGAAATTGAATACATTTTGCCCACTCTTATGCCACCATAATGAAACCTAAAACTCTGTTGATCCAAAACAAAATTGAAGTTATCTTGTTGTCAAACAGGTTTTATTTTTATTTCAGAACTTGATCTCACAGATGTTACTTTTCACAAGATGGTCAGCTGTTGCTTTAAAATGAACTATAAGAAAAGACATTATAGTAGATGCTTTTAGGTGTAGAGAAAATAAATTTTGAAAATCACTGAAATAAAATTCTTTCAAATTGCCAATAAATTCTCTTAGCTCCCTGTGAAAAAAAGTTCACTTTTATTTAGAGGTGTATTCACGATATGTCATGATCATTATTTGTTTTGTTAAAATCTATGATGATAACTTCATGGAAAATAACTCCCTAGGGAATAGCTGGGATAGTGCTCCTCAAACTTTTAAAATTGTAAATTGGCAATTTATAATTGTATACTTTTATGGGGTACAAAGTGTTAGGATTTATGAATACGGTGTGAAATTAGGGATTTAGGCTAATCACTAAACAGACTAGCTCAACAGATTAGTGATGTTGAACATTTAAAAATATGTCTGCTGGCCATTTGGATGTCTTCGTTTGAGAAATGTCTATGTAAGTCTCTTGCTCATTTATTAGCTGTGTTTTGTTTTGTTTTGAGTTGTTTGAGCCCCTTATATAGTGTGGATATTAACCCCTTATATATATGGCTTGCAAATATTTCTCCCAATTCATAGGTTGTCTCTGTACTCTTGTTTCTTTTGCTGTGCAGAAGCTTTTAGTTTGATATAATCCCATTGGTCTGTTTTGCTTTTGTTGCCTGTGCTTTGGGGCTTAAATCCAAAAAAAAAAAAAAAAAAAAAAAAAAAAAAAAAAAAACATTGCCTAGATCAGTGTTGTATAATTTCTCCCCTATGTTTTCTTCCAGCAGTTTTACAGTTTTTGATCTTATGTTTAAATATCTAATCCATTTTGAGTTGATGTTTGCATATGGCATGGGATAAAGGCCCAATTTCATTCTTCTGCATGTGGATAGCTAGTTTTCTGAATACCATTTATTGAAGAGATTATCCTTTTGATACTTAACATTGTGTATTCTTGGCACCTTTGTCAAAAAATCAGTTGACCATAGGCTGGGCATGATAACTCATGCCTATAATCCTAGCACACTTGGAAGCTGAAGAGGTAGGATTGCTTGAGCCTGGAGGTCAAGGCTGCAGTGAGCTATGATTGCACTCCAGTCTGGGTGACAGAGCAAAACCCTGTCCCAAACAAACACACAAAAAATCAATTGACCATGCATAAATCAGTCCTGGGCTTTCTATTCTGTTCCACTGGTTGGTGTGTGTGTGCGTGTGTGTGTATATATATGTGTGTGTGTGTATATATATACTTATATATGTATACACATATACATGTATACACATGTATATATATATATATGTATACACACGTATATATGTATGTTTATATATGTGTGTGTGTGTGTATTTGCCAGTACTATGCTCTTTTCATTACTATAGCTTTGTGCTAGATTTTGAGGTCAGGTAATATGATAACTTCAGTTTTATTCTTTGTGCTTATGAATTGCCTTGGCTATTTGAGGATTTTTGCAGTTCCATATGAATTTTAAGACTGTTTTCTCTTTTATGAAAATGACATTGGAATTTTGGAAAGGATTCCATTGAAACTGTAGATCACTAATCTGTAGATTACTTTGGCTGGTATAAACCTTTAATAATATTAATTCTTGTAATATATGAACATGGAATACCTTTCCATTTATTTGTGTCTTCCTCAATTTGTTTTATCAGCATTTTATAGCTTCCCTTGTAGAAGACAGTCACCTCCTTGGTTAAATTTACTCCTAAATAATTTACCCTTTTTGTAGCGATTGTAAATGAGATTGTTCCCCTGATATCTTTTTTCAGATAGTTCTTTGTTAGTGTATAGAAATGTTACTGATTTTTCTGTTGATTTTGTATCCTACAACTTTACTATATTCATTTGTTATGACAGGTTTGTGTGTGTGTGTAATCAGTAGAGTTTTCTGTATGTAAAATTATCTACAAGCAGAGAAAATTTAACTTCTTCGTTTCTAATTTGGATGCCTTTTACTTTTTTCTCTTGCCCAATTGTTCTGGCAAGCTCTACCGGTACTATGTTGAATGGAAGTGGTAAGAGTGGGCATCCTTGTCTTGTTCCAGATATTAGAGAAAAAGCTTTCATTTTTTCACAATTGAGTATAATGTTAGCTGTGGGTTTCTCATATTTGACTTTTATTTTATTTTTTGAGACACAGAGTCTCACTCTGCCACCCAGGCTGGAGTGCAGTGGCACAGTCTCGAATCATTGCAACCCCTGACTCCCAGGTTCAAGCAATTCTCATTCATTAGCCACCCTAGTAGCTGGGATTACAGGCGTGTGCCACCATGCCTGGCTAATTTTTGTATGTTTAGTAGAGACAGGGTTTCACCTTGTTGACCAGGCTGGTCTCAAACTCCTGGCCTCAAGTGATCCGCCTGCCTCGGCCTCCCAAAGTGCTGGGATTACAGGCATGAGTCACCATGCCCGAACATCTTTATTGTATTGAGGTATCTTTCTTCTATATGTAATCTGGTAAGAGTTTTTATCATGAAAGAATGTTGAATTTTGTCAAATGCTTTCCTGCATCTAATTAGATGACCATATGGTTTTTTGTCCTTTTGTTTTTCAATGTAGTGGATCACATTTATTAATTTGTGTATGTTGAGCCATCCTTGCATCTCAGGAATTAATCCCACCTGATCATGGTGGATGATCTTTTAATGTGTTGTTGAATTTTGTTTGCTTGTATATTTTGTTGAAGATTTTTGGATCTATGTTCATTGAGGATACTGGCCTATAATTTTCTTTTCTTGTAGAGCTCTCTTCTGACTTTGATATCAGGGTAGGGCTGGCTTCTTAAAAAGACTTGGGAAGTATTCCCTCCTCCTTAATTTTTTGGAATAGTTTGAAAAGGACTGGTATTATTTCTTCTTTAAATGTCTGGTAGAATATAGCTGTGAAGCCATCAGGTCCTAGGCTTTTCTTTGATGAAAGACTTTTAATTATTGGTTATTTATTCAATCTCCTTACTCATTATTGGTTGTTCACATATTCTATTTCTTTGTTATTCAGTCTTGGCAGGTTCAGTGTATCTGGGAATTTATTTCTTGTAGGTTATCCCATTTGTTGGCATATAATTATTTCTAGTAATCTCTCTTATGAGCGTTTGTATTTCTATGGCATCAGTTTTAATGTCTCCTTTGTGTTTCTCATTTTATTTGAATGATCTCTTTTTTTCTCAGTGAACCCAACTAAAGGTTCGTTGATTTCATCTTTTCAAAAAAATACTCTTCGTTTGTTGATCTTCCCGATTGTTTCCCTAGTCTCTATTTCATTTATTTCTGCTCTAATGTTTATTATTTGCTCCCTTCTGCTAACTATGGGCTAATTTTATTTTTCTGTTTCCTTGAGGTATAATATTAGGTGTTTTTTTTTTTTTTTTTTTTTTTTTTGAGGCGGAGCCTCGCTCTGTCACCCGGGCTGGAGTGCAGTGGCCGGATCTCGGCTCACTGCAACTGCAAACTCCGCCTCCCGGGTTCACACCATTCTCCTGCCTCAGCCTCCCGAGTAGCTGGGACTACAGGTGCCCGCCACCTTGTCCAGCTAGTTTTTTGTATTTTTTAGTAGAGACGGGGTTTCACTGTGTTAGCCAGGATGGTCTCGATCTCCTGACCTCGTGATCCCCCGTCTCGGCCTCCCAAAGTGCTGGGATTACAGACTTGAGCCACCGCGCCCGGCCAATATTAGGTTGTTAATTTGAGATCTTTCTTCTTTTTTGATGTAGGTGTTTATTGCTATAAATTTTCCTCTTAGAACTGCTTTTGCTGTATTCTGTAAGTTTTGGTATATTGTGTTTTCACTTTCATTTGCCTCAAAACATTTTTTAAAACCCCCTTTTAATTTTCCTTTCACCCATTGGTTGCTCAGGAGCATGCTATTCAGTATCCATGCACTGGCAAATTTTTCCAAAGTCCTCTTGTTACTGATTTCTGTAATTTCAGTCTTTTGAAATTTGCTGAGGTGTATTTCGTGCCCTAACATGTGATCTATCTTGAAGAATGTTTTGTATGCACTGTTCTTCAAGTTTTATAAATAAATTTTATTTATATAAAATTCTCCACATTTTATGTTCCTGACTACAAAAAAAAAAAAAAAAAAAAAAAAAAA
>NW_016809126.1:85788-91762 GCF_001698545.2 Rhinopithecus bieti | reverse complement strand
AAAAAAAAAAAAAAAAAAAAAAAAAAAAAATGACTGGTTCTCATAGAAATCTGGTACAGTCCACCATAAACACAGATATTCTTTGACATCTGTTTTACATTAAAAGTTTGCATTCCGTTACATAATGTTGCCATGTTCATCTAAAATAAAATTGTTTTCTACCATCCCTTCTTCCAAAAAGATGAAATATGTTTATCCATAACTTTGTGTGTCCTTAGGTCATACCGCATGCTCAGGGGTATTCATACCAGGATGCGGAAAAGCAGATGACTCACATTGATAACTATGAGCAGAATATATCAGCTCAACCACTTACCAAGCTCAGGTCATGAGCAAATACATTGAGTACACAGGACCCTTCCTAGACAGGAAAAGGAAACCTTTTTGTGGTCATTGTTAAATAATAGAAGAGAAGTCCATTGCAGGATGGTGAAAGAGTAGGATGTCATGTGACAAAATTGAAAAGAAAGGTACAGCCTTTGGAACAGAAGAAATAACGTGGAGTCCTCATATGTTCCATGACCAGTTGACACCAAGCCTAAAACATCCTGCCTTTGAATAATAGGTGAAGGCTGATTTCATCAAAAAGCGATTTAGGTGTATAGTCATCTAGTGAATGTACACTTCACAAGGTTGAGTTCCCAAAGCCTGAAACTCTCCTGCTCATGGCAGTGTCCCTTGGCCTACCACAGAGTGAGGGCTCAGTGACTATCAGACTGCGCTGTCATAACAATGAACATTATCTAGGTAAGAAGAAACAGCAAACACGAATGGAACCCGGAACAACTTTAACCCATGGAGTGGCGTCTTTGTGGCCTGTTTTAAGACTCAGGCATAGAGAACAAGACAAACTTAGAGAGGACAGAGAGGGAAGGGAGTTAAGCGGGTGGTGTGCCTACACCCAGTGGGAGGACAAGGTAGGGCAAGGAAATAGGGCTGGGATTGATTGAGGGTGTTACTCAGCTTTGAAAGAAGATAAGCTGCTATCCATCTTAGACTGGAGTTTACAATAACTTTCATTAACTTTTAGTTAATAAAGAATTTTGTTGATTGGTTATTTTCATTTTGTTTTTTAAAATTTTCCTCACTTTTGGGTGATGCAGGGAAAGGAATATAGTGAGGCTGATAACTTGCTTCTTCCCATTGCCTGGCACTGGGCAACCACCACCTGAAATTGGCCAGGGCACTGAAGGATACTGTAGAGGTCAGTGTCTCACACTGAAACCAGGAAAACCTACCATATTCCCAATTTATATATATGTTTTATATATACATTCATGCAAACATGATAAACATTAAGGATTCCAACATAGGTTACTGTTTATTCTCTTAACAGGTTATTATTTATTTATTTATTTATTTATTTATTTTACTATTACTCCACTTTGAAATAAGCTTAGATGCCCAGTTAATATTTGTTGTTCCAGCTTCTCTGCTACTGGCCTCTTAATAAAAAGCAGAATTGAAAAGGAATATACACAGTATAGAATATATTGTCTCACACATCCATGTCACTGAGTATGCTGGTCTGTCTGCCTGGAGCGCTGATTTCTCCTTCCTCTTTATTTATGGAACCCTTTTGCATATGACCACGTGTGCTTTAAAAGTCACTGGCCGGTGAATTCAGCTTCAACTGATGCAGAGTCCATTGTGTCTATATCCGTATTTCCATGTGCATTGTGCATACCTCTAGCATAGCATTTAAACCATGTGTGAAATGTGTTCACATGAACGTTTTCCTCACAGAACTATGAACACTTAAAACAGCATCGAGTATAGAGCAGGGACTTAATGTTTTTTTCAATTGTCTCATTTTCCTTTACATGTACCCTATTACCGAGCTTGGTATCTGGAACATGATACATCTTAAGAACATTTTTGTGGAAAGAATGATGTATGAGTGCACTTGTTCTTCTAAAAGTAACTATGGGAGCCAAAAGAGACGTAAATAAAATAGAGGAGCTTCTCCATACATGTGTGCTAGAATATGTTATAATTCTTAGTGAATGAGATCCACTATGTATGCTAAGTTCTCAGTAGGTGAGCTGGTTGAGAGGGAGGAAAGCTGGAAACTATTAGAAACACAACCTGGTGGATTCTAAAGTATTGATCAGCAATCTACAGTATATTGTCCAAAGGCATGGGACTAACATTACTTGCTTTAAACTAACATTGGCATCCAAGAGGGGCTGATGTGACAGGTGAGGAAGGCAGTAGGAGGTAATAGGCAGGGAGATATTTGCATTTAGCCTATGGTTTCATCTCAATGATTCTTTTGTTTATTCAGTTTGAAATAGAATACCAGCTGTGATAAAGGTTCAGGGAGAGGGTTACAAAGTCTAGTGGAGGAAACAAAAGCAAAATTAAAAAAAAATAAGGCTGGTATCAGAGTAGGCAAAGATGGGTTAGGTTACAGGAAAGAGTTAGCTTAGAACGGCATTTGGCTTCTGCAGTAAACTTCAGTGTTTCAATGGTAAACTTCACTGGCTAGAGTTATTACATTTATCAGAGCTGGCTCAGGTTCACAGTCTTGAATCAGACAAAGAAAGAGGGGACTGGCACTGACTCTTTGATTACATCACCTATCTTACTTCCTATTAATACGCTACCTCACCCCATCTTACTTCCCGTTAATACTCTACTTCCCAAATTTCTGCAAACCCAGACTTTAAGGAAGCTTCTCTTTTCACATTAGCCAAATGCCACATATTTCTTTGCCATTATCTGATAAAAGAATAAACATTTATTGGTTCTGATATTTTCACTTAATTTCTGCTGCTTGAAACAGAAAAACCACACTGGATAAAGTCTGACAATGTTTGTCACTGTCATTTATATTTATGCCATATCATTTACTCATGTTATTTCAAACACTAACCAGAACCCAGAATTAGACCTGATTCTCAGCTGCTCTAAGATGTATATTTGGTACCAATTGAAAAATAATAATGTAGGAATTATAGAGGAACTATGCGGAGTTTGAGACATTTATCATCTTAATTAGATGGAGATTTTTTTTTTTAAATGGGTAATCTAATAGCTAAGACTAAACTTCTTTTAGGATTTGTTGTTGGATCATAAACCAGTGTTCTCTTTTTGATTTGGGCAACAAATAAATAAGCCTAAATAGAAGAAAGATGTCTGAAGAGCAAAACTTGAACTTTCTGACTCACCTCCTTAGTTTGCCTTGTGTCAGAATGGATTGATTAAAGCTTTATTATTTGGTACAAATACTTTCTGGACCATTTTGTTTCTTGACATACAAACTGCTGAGACAGAAGGTGATGAAAATATTTACAGCCAAGTAATTTTGGGTGATTAGGAAAGCCAGACTCATGTGGCTTTGTTACTATGTTTTCAAATACAAGCCACTGTGTGTTTCAAATGTGGGTTACCTTGATTTCTCCTCTTCGTCATCTTTCTTGTTTCTTACAGCTAGAGGTGACCTGCTGCCCAGTGGAAAATGTGCACTGAATGGCCTTGGCTTCACTTAACAAAAGAAAACTATAAGTTTCTAAGTTCTGAAAATAACTTATAAAGGGTAAATAAAGTATATGATCTTATTGGTGTAAAGAACTGTGAAGGGTCTGAGATTTTTATTTGCAAATTTACAAGATGGCCTGACACAGTTTCATGGATGCTGATAAAAGACACAAACCTCCTAGGCAAAGTTGGACAGCCTTTAATCACAGCAATAACAGGAGCTAGTTTATTCTCATTTTTATATCAGTTCCCCAAGTCCCAGTTTCTACAAGGAGACACAACAGGATGGGATGGTACCTGCACTCACAGTGAGTTGTGTTACAGAAAGGATCTCTGAGCTTAGAGAACCTAAATCTTTTGTAATGAGCAATAACCATGATGGCCCTGAGGCTCTGGTGGGAGACATTCTATCTTCCAAGACTGTTTCTTTGCTTTAGAGATGTCCTTGAAAATATAGTTTGGATCAAAGTGCAAACATTGCCTTGCACACAATATGTGTAGAAACTCTAGACCCATCTTAAATAATGGAATTTTAGGAAAGTTTTTGAATCATTAATTGGCAGAGACAATTGTTGGTGAGGGAGGGGGAAGTTGATTTAAACCTTGTTTAGAACTACAGAAAAAATGTACAACTTTATGACTGTATGAGAGAGTAATGAAAAGCAATTTCATGGAGCACTGATGAATCAAGTTGTTTTTCCTAAAGAATGTTATTTCTTAGAAGAATAATTTGTATTAAGTAATTTTTAAAAAGAGAAATTATGCCAACAAATAAAATACTTCAAATGGCCAACTCTAATGTATTTTTTGGCCTTCTTTTGACAAACAGTTTATAAAATATTTTGTTACTAAGATTATCACTCCAGATTGGCCATCAATACTGTTTATTCTTGAATACTTTATGGTTGCAGTTAATGACTGCCACTTCATAATATTGATTTAGTCCTTCGAATTCATTTAGTAGTTTCACTGACTGTATTTAATGATTAAATGTTAAATATTCATTTCCAGGAAGTTTGAAATTGAACTATTTATTTATAGAAGGATGTTGACTTGAAGATATGCTCTTATATGGAGAAACTATTTTCTGATTCCTAAAGTACAGAAGCATTTTCTCTAAGCAAACTAGACTAGGGGTACTGACCACTTTGTCCTGTGTACTTATGTATTTGTAGTCGTATAGTTGCTCTTAATGAAAAGATTATTTTAATTTTGGTCAATGCAGCACCAGAATTAAATATTTCCTTATTAAATCTCATGGTTCAATTTACTTTCAATACTATGATCTAATAAACTATGGGAATCATCTTTTGTATCACAATGATATTAGGTGAGCTCAATGAATGTATAGTTAAGCACATATATTATTTTTAAAATAAAAATGAAATATATAAATATGCAATATTTCAAAGTACTACATTTGATAAGAATACATTTTTTTCAGTATAGTGAGGTTATACCACATACTCTCCATGTTGTGCATATTTTTTACTTAATCTGTTTGTGTTTTATAATGTATCATCCTACAAAGGCCTTAGGCAACATTTATATATAAAGGATAATACTGTTATTCAATTGCCCTTTATCCTTATTTATTAATGCTTATGACGAATATTACAGATTTTGCTATTGAAATTATTTTTTCTTTATTTCTGTTGCTTAAAAACACTACTGTGTGTTTTAAGGTTATGAAAATTATCAGTTGAACACTTTTGCATAATAGCATTAGCAGAAATAAAATTGAAATTAAGAAAAAAGTATCAATAAATCTGCACTCTAACAAATCAAATTATATTTCTCTCAGTTACCTTACTTTACCTATCCATATATATGCGTAATTTTACATCCATAGCTTATATATTTGTGTCTTTTTTAATTTAATGTAACATACTTGTGTTTTCATATGTGTAATATGTATTCTTCATAATAATTATGATAAAAGGCAGATAAAATTCTGTCAAGGAACTTTTTGTTGAGGAATTAATTATATGATGATTTTGTAACTGTTGGGCATATGTAAGTTGATTCTAAATTTTTATTCTTATCCATAATGTTGCAAAAAAATCTTAATTTAAAAAAATTTAGATTCTTTTTAGACTAAATTTCATCAATAATAATCTTCAAAGCAAAAAAACTGAATAGAATTATTTTCATGAGTCTTAGACTATATTATAATTTCCAAAAAGACTGTTCCAATTTCTGTGTCATCAGAAAAATGTGAAGTTATAATTTTGTATCAATCTTGTGTACTTTTGGTATTGTTCTTTAAACTACTAACTCAGCATGGAAAAAATAATACCTCATATTGTTTTTAATTTGCATTTATTTGTCTATTCGTTAAACGAATATTTTTCTAAGTATTGCTTTATTAATTATATTTTAAAAATTACATTTACATGAAATTTACCTATTTATCTATTAGGGCCATACTAGTTCTTTCTCAATTTTATTTTATTTATTTATTTTTTGGCATTTTTTATTTGTGTTTTAT
>NW_016809126.1:71907-85481 GCF_001698545.2 Rhinopithecus bieti | reverse complement strand
TTTTTTATTTGTGTTTTATATTTTATTATTTAATTTATTTTGTAATAGTTCATTTTACATACAAGAGTTTTCTTTTTTATCCCTTTTTTCTTTGTCAATTTTCTCTCAATTTTAAACATAACTCCTCTTTTCTATCTTATTCAATATAATGTTTTCTCTCTGCCACTTTTATTGAAATGATTTTATCATAAAGATTTAAATATTTCTTTTTATTATAGCCTCTTGTAACACATCAAAGTTTGTAACTACCAATATAAGATCTGATAAATGTTGACTTGCCTTTTGCTATTTTCTTGGATTTGTTTTATTTAGCTAGCTAAATAAAACACGTATAAATGTTTTATTCACTTTTTTTTTGCTTTATGGTGTAATACGAGGTGTGGATATATAATTATTTTTCCATATAGCTGACCATCCTCACATTGTTTCAATAATTATTTTTCAATTTTACAATATATCCCTTTTTAAATCAACCTATTGAATAAGTTAGATGTATTTCTAGGTTTTGAGTTCTGTTCAACTTACAGAAGTGTTTGATTTTGTACTTCACTTGCTCTTAAATCACTTCAGGTGATTAAAGCAAGCCTGTCTAGTATTCAGCTCCTCCCATTAGTAGGCCTTCGTTCTGATCTGTACATCTCACAATCTTTTCTAGAACTGGATTATCTTTAATTTTAGAAAGTGGCATTTGAACATGAAACATCAAAAAATACAGAAGGATACAAAGGAAAAATGTCAGTCTCTCTGCATGAACCCTACCCTTGGTACTACCCCCAGAGTTACCCACTGATATTTCCTTGCACATTCTTTCAGAACTTGTCAATGCATATGCAACCCTGTATACTTTTTGACAAGGCAAAATTATGTGATATCTTCATAGTCTTTTACACCATGATTTTTTTCACTCAATAGTATATGTATTTTGTAAAATCTTGCATTTTAGCAAATATACATTTATTGTATTCTTTCTAATAGCTGCACTGTATTTCATTGTGTGGAAATATTCTTAAAAGTTTTAAATAATCATTTTATCTCAGTTTTCTTTTTATAAATAAGCATGATCGTTTATGGATGCAGCATCTCTTGAAGTGAGAGTGGTGTGAGCTTTGCTATCACACAGAATTGGTGTGAATAAAAAAAAAGAATTGGATTCTTACTGTGGTTAAAGGGCTGGATGCTTCTTTGGATAAGTTACTTAATCTCTTTCAACCTCACTTTCCTGATCTGTGTGTGTGTGTGTGTGTGTCTGAGAGAGAGAGAGAGAGAGAGAGAGAGATCTCAGTATATGTAACTATAATATCAGTATATATAATTATATATTATACATAATACATTTATATAATTATATATAAATTATAATTATATATTATATATATATGATCTAGTTCTTAGGCTGTTGGGAAGATTAAATGAGATGGTAAATTTTAAATGCTTGGCATACAGTTGAAGAAGTGAAAGGAGAGAATATTTCAGGAAACTTATTTGTTGAAGTTCTCTTAAAGTTGGTTGAATAAAAATCCTATTTTAGCCCCATTACTGAAATAATAGATTCACTGTACGTGGCAAGACTTCCATACTCTCAATAGTCTTAAGGAATCTTCAAGTCATAACTGGCATCTCCTGGAGACAGTTTATATGTGAGAAGTATGTGTGAGTATATTTGCAGCATATTTATTGACATAACAGTTACATTTTGGTGTCAGAATTGTCTAGTAGTCTTATTTCAGTGTTCCTTAGTTTGCTATATGATTCTGAATGTTGGGAATTAATGAGTAGGAGGAGACAGGTAGCAGGCTAGGAGCATATAGTGCCTACTGGGATTAAGGAAGATACACACCCGTGTGCACCTGTTCCATTCTCCATGTCCATTTGTTAGTGTATGCTGGACTTTGAGGCAGTTTTCTAGGATACAAGTCAGAAAGATTACTACCTGGATACCTGTTAACATAGTATGTCTTCTACACAAAATTTCTGATAACTTATTGCTTTCTAAATTACAGACAGGAAGAAATATTCATAACAGAAATTGATGGTCTCAACTGATATACTGGGGGCATGGTTGACGTAATTGATAGGACTTGTGCTAAACACACAGGGAATGTAAGTTCTCCTTAGTTTGAACGAAGAAGGTTTTGGGAATTTCTAAATAAGTTATTAGATTCCTACAAAATGTTCTTGGCAGCAGAGCCTTTGTTCCATGCCATGCCATCCTATTTGTACTTTAGAGTACTTGAGATGCTTTGTTATTCTCATGTCAAAAAGGAAATATTACATTAATGTTTGTGAGTACATGGGAATCTCAGGGCCCATATATACTTAGATGTCATGTGTTTGTGAAAGAAAAGGAACATTAATTAACTAAAACTAATTAATACTTAGTAATAATAATGACATTTTTGTTCTCATTCTTTATTGGGAGACACAATACGCACATAGAAAAGTAAACAATACATATACAGTTTAATAATTATAAAATGAATTCCATGTAGCAATGGTCAAGATCTAGGAACAAAATGCCACCAAACCCAGGAGATTCCCATGGACCTCTTTCTGACCTGACTCTTGTGAAGATCGTTTATTGTTTTTCATCATCACTTAACATGTATATATTTATCCTTAAACAATATAATGTGTTTGAACTTTCTATAAGTGGATGATGTCGTTTGTTTTTTTTATTTCTTGCTTATTTTGTTCACCTGATAATTTTGACATTCGTAAAATGTTAGTGTCTCTCTAGTTGATTCTTTTTATTACTGTACAGTATCTCTTGTATGAATATACCATCATTTATTTATCCATTCTATTATTGATAGATATTTGTGTTATATGTATATAGTCTCCGTTTGGTAAAAGACATCTTTATTAAAAAAATGATGAATAGAAGTAAAATTTCACCAATTTTCCAGCAGCTGCACTTCACTTTTTTTGAAAGCCACTGCTTCCCAAATGATGTGATAGATGCTTTATATACATCATGCTTAAAACTCAGATCAGGCCGGGCGCGGTGTCTCGAGCCTGTAATCCCAGCACTTTGGGAGGCCGAGNAAAAAAACAAAAAAACAAAAAAACCTCAGATCAGTGTTACAAGTAAGTGTTACAATTCCCATCTTGTACATCAAAAAGCCAAAGCTCAGAAAGGCTAAGTAGCTTGCCCAAATTTCTAGGTACTAAGTGGAAGAGCTAAGATTCAAAGTCAGGTTTCTCTGGCCACTTCACGCACTCATTCATTAATTTATGCATTTGTTTATTCACTAACTTATTACCGAGGAACGTCTATCTTATCTTGAAATCTTTGCAGTGCTTCCTTTATCTCATCACACGAGTCTGACGATAAAGAGTTGTAAATGTGATACTAGATCCATTATTTTTCTGTTTCCTGTGAACTCAGTTTATCTTCACTCTCTCTTGTTCTTTATAGCCCTATCTGTGTGAAAACCAGAAAACACCAGGAATGCTACATGTGTAATTAGGTCAGACAAAATCGATGCCTATGATTAGTAGCTGATATGAAAAATAAAGTCTATCTCAAGCAAGAGGGAAGATGTCTTAATTAAAGGAAGGTAAATGATAAAGGCCTCTCCATAATCTATCTAAAAATTATTTTAAGGAATGGGGGGAAACTCCTAATGTGTTACTTAGAAGAAATGTATTAAGCCTGAATCCAAATGAGTGCTTTATCCGACTATTCGGTTTTTATCAGGAGACTTCATGATGTTAACAGAGTATTGGATTAGCAGTCAAAAGACGCAGACGATCTAATAATTTCAAGAAAGCTATTCTATGGATTACAAAATGAGCCAATGTGCCTTGTAAAATAGAAGTTTTTTAATTTCAACTGTTGTGGCAACATAATGGATATGTATACAGTTGTTCCTTAGTATCCATAGGGGATTGGTTTTGGGTTCCCCACTCCCCATGCAGATAGCAAAATTTATGGATGCTCAAGTCCCTGATATAAAATGGGGTAGTATTTTCATATAACCTAGGCACACCCTCCTATGTACTTTAAATAATCTCTAGATATCTTACAAAACCTAATACAATGTAAATCCTGTGTAATAGTTGTTATATTGTATTGTTTATTTGCAATATTTTTATTGCGTATGGTTATTATTTATTTATTTCAAATATTTTGGATCCACAATGGATTGAATCAGTGGGTGTAGGACCCATGGATACATAGGGCTGACCGTATATGATGTGTGTGTGTGTGTGTGTGTGTAAAGACTAATACAGACCTATTTTTCATTCAGAACAGTAACTCTTATAGGAGTCTCATACTTAAAGGCTAGGTGATCTTCATAAATTGAACGAATTCCTACAATGTTATTTCACAGGGCAGGGTTTCTACATATAGCACTACTGGTGCTCCAAGTACATTCCTAGAAAAGTTAACAAAGTGTCAATTAATTTGAAGACCACTGAACAAACTTTTTAAAAATTTATCATTATACTTTAAGTTCTGGGGTATATGTGCAGAACATGCAGGTTTATTACATAGGTATACATGTGCCATGGTGGTTTGCTGCACCCATCAACCCGTCATCTACATTAGGTATTTCTCCTAATGCTATCCCTCCCCTAGCCCGCCACCCCCAACAGGCCCCTGTGTGTGATGTTCTCCTCCCTGTGTCCATGTATTCTCATTGTTCATCTACCACTTAGGAGTGAGAACATGCGCTCTTTGGTTTTCTCTCCTTGTGATAGTTTGCTCAGAATGATGGTTTCCAGCTTCATCCATGGTCCCTGCAAAGACATGAACTCATCCTTTTTTATGGCTGCATGTATTCCCCCCCCCCCCCCCAATTGGGGGGTGTGTATGTGCCACCAATTTCTTTTCAAGTATCCATTGATGGGTTTGGGTTGGTTCAGGTCTTTGCTATTGTGAACAGTGCCACACACTAAACATGTGTTATGTCTCTTATAGTAGAATGGTTTATATCCTTGGGTATATGTCCATAATGGGATTGCTGGAAGTCAAATGGTATTCTCTACTTCTAGATCCTGAGGAATCATCACGCTGTCTATCCACAATGGCTGAACTAATTTATATCCCCCAACAGTCGTTAAAAAGTGTCCTTATGTCTCCACATCCTCTCCAGCATTGTTGTTTCCTGACTATTTTCATGATCTATCCTAACTGGTGTGAGATGGTATCTCATTGTGGTTTTGATTTTCATTTCTCTAATGATGAGTGATGATGAGCATTTTTTCATATGTTTGTTGGCTGCCTAGTGTCTTCTTTTGAGAAGTGTGTGTTCATATCCTCTGCCCACTTTTTGATGGGGTTTTTTTTTCTTGTAAATTTGTTTAAGTTTTTTGTAGATTCTGGATATTAGCCCTTTGTCAGATGGATAGATTGCAAAATTTTTCTCCCATTCTGTAGGTTGCCTGTTCACTCTGATGATAGTTTCCTTTGCTGTCAGAAGCTCTTTAGTTTAATTAGATCCCTTTTGTCTATTTTGGTTTTTGTTGCCATTGCTTTTGGTGTTTTATTCATGAAGACTTTGCCCATGCCTATGTCCCAAATGGTATTACCTAGGTTTTCTTCTAGAGTTTTTATGGTTTTAGGTCTAACATTTAAGTCTTTAATCCATCTTGACTTAATTTTCCTATAAGGTGTAAGGAAGGGATCCAGTTTCAGCTTTCTGCATATGGCTAGCCAGTTTTCCCAACACCATTTATTACATAGGGAATCCTTTCCCCATTGCTTGTTTGTGTCAGGTTTGTCAAAGAACAGATGGTTGTAGATATGTGGTATTATTTCTGAGGGCTCTGTTCTGTTCTGTTGATCTATATATCTGTTTCGGTACCAGTACCATGTTGTTTTGGTTACTGTAGCCTTGTAGTGTAGTTTGAAGTCAGGTAGCGTGATGCCTCCAGCTTTGTTCTTTTTGCTTAGGATGGTCTTGGCTATGCCGACTCTTTTTGGGTTCCATATGAAATTTAAAGTAGTTTTTTCCAATTTATCTTGGAGTGGGACTGCATGGTCATAAGTACATGTAAGCTGAACTTTATAAGAAATTGCCAAAGTGCTTTTCAAAATGGCTACACCATTTTGCATTCCCACCATCAATGTATGAATTCTAGGTGTTCCACATCCTTGCCAAACTAGATGTGGTCAGTCTTTCTTATTAACTCTTTCCTGATTAATTATGTAGCACCTTTTCACGTGCTTAGGGACATTTGCATATTTATGTTTTCATTTTTTGCCCTTTGTTTTGGGTTGTCTTAATTGAGTTGTAATAATTCTTTATATATTCTGGATAGAGTTTCTTTACTGTGCATGTATTTTGTAAATATTTTCTGTCTATAATTTGTTTTAGCATTTTCTTGAGTATCTATCAAAGAGCAGAAACTTATAATTTTATGAAGAACTGTTTACTAATTTTAAAATAGTTAATGTTTTAATATCCTATCTATGGAACCTTTGTCTAATCTAAGGTCACAAAGATTTTCTCATGTTTTCTTAAGGTTTTTCTCTTGTGTTGAAGTCTGAAGTTCATAGAATTTTAATCTGTTTAGGTGTGTCTTTTATTTTCATTTAAAAATTATATATATCACATTCACTAGGCATAATAGATTATATAAATCTAACTATAAAGATAGAATTTGTTTTATTCACTGGTCTTCATAATGGCAAAGTATGCTTATTTTTTAGTAGACACTATTCTCTCTTTAGTTTCCTTTGTGTGTTTTTTTTGTTGTTGTTGAGACAGAGTCTCCTTCTGTCGCCCAGGCTGGAGTGCAGTGGCCGGATCTCAGCTCACTGCAAGCTCCGCCTCCCGGGTTTACGCCATTCTCCTGCCTCAGCCTCCCGAGTAGCTGGGACTACAGGCGCCGCCACCTCGCCCGGCTAGTTTTTTGTCTTTTTTAGTAGAGACGGGGTTTCACCGTGTTAGGCAGGATGGTCTCGATCTCCTGACCTCGTGATCCGCCCGTCTCGGCCTCCCAAAGTGCTGGGATTACAGGCTTGAGCCACCGCGCCCGGCCTCTTTTGTGTTTTTTTTTTAATGTTGTGACTTTTTAGGATTCATAATAAATGGTTTAAACTTTAGGCAATTAATTACTCATTCTGGGTAAAATGCAGGATGCAAAACCCAAATATATCATTTGGTTTCCGCATATGAGTTGAGTTTGACTGCTGACTTTAGTGGTGACTATCAGCTAGTTGAAATCCGCATTTACACAAGACAAACTTGCAAAACTACCTAACACAGCTAGATTGGTCCCAGAAAGATGTATTTTAGATTTTTACTTAAGGGGACTATCTTTATCAGTGGGTCTGAATAGTGTGGCCAATGTACATTTTTTCAGTCATGAGGAGTTAATTGGCACCCTATTTATAATTGATCCTGGTATTCATTTATTACATATTTAGATAGGCTGCCACAGGCAGGTGCTCAACAGTCCTTGCACTTCTCTTTTACTCTGTGTCTCATCTGATCCCATCCTTGAAATTACAATGGTCAAAACCATAGATTAAGACACAGTAAATATGCTAAGTACAATTATGGCTCTAATTTCAGTTCTTTCAATTATTAAAAAAAATTAGGAATCCTTCTTTCTCTTCCAGTAGAGAATGCACCAGCCATTCTACCGATTACATTTTAGACCTGACAATTGCTGATTTCAACTGAATTATCCAAGAGTTGTCTGATATTTTCCAGATATTCCAAACTTCTAGACATAGTATGTATTTCAAGATAATAGGGTGGTTCTTGGTTGGAGGCTCTCTGCTTGACTCCTCCCTGTAAGCCTCTTGAGAGCCCATTGTCATTACTAATGCTAAACATGCATATACATTAGCATGCTCTGCGCCTTAGCTCTTGAATTATTAAGAAAATTAATAATGTAATACTTTTTTTCTTTTGCGCTGCATAGCAATTGAAGAAGGTATCCTCCAGCCTGACATCCTCCAAGGTGTTCTTCAGCCCTTGGCAAAAGTAGGCATGAGTGGAGCCCTTAATCAGAAATTGCCCATGGAGAATTCCCTCACCATATCCATCTACTGCCTCTGGCCTAAGCTTTCTGTCTTATATAGACTATAAGAAACACAGTAAAACGACATCTCTACTAAAAAGACAAAAATTACCCGGGCATGGTGGCAGGTGCCTGTAATCCCAGCTACTTGGGAGGCTGAGGCAGGAGAATCGCTTGAAACCGGAAGGTGGAGGTTGCAGTGAGCTGAGATCGCGCCAGGCCACTCCGGCCCAGGCGAAAGAGCAAAACTCTGTCTCAAAACGAAATAAAAAACAAAAAGTACTGTCACTTTAAGAAGAAATTAGTTTGTTGAAAGCATTGTAACTCTTCTACCCCATTTTGTCAAAAACCTCACATAATTGGATGATAGATAACCAGCAAGCTGAATGAGTTTAAAAATTTTGGTTATGTTTTCATCATAGAAAACACAGAATGAAATTCAGGAGACTCCAAGCGTGTAGGATGCGGCCATTTAACACTACATATGCCTAGGAAATGCAAAGGATAAAATACTTCATGGTATGAAGAATATCACATTGTTCTTTTCCTCCATGTCTTTAAGAAAAATTAAAACATCAGAAGATAATTTAATTTGCTGTAATTTAATGTCCTGCTCTGAGTACCTAAGTCTGCTTAACTCTCACAATGTTCCTCAGACCCTGCGTTATTTTGTTTCCTCATCTGCTCTTGTTCTGTCTGTGCCCTTCCCATCACAGCTGAAGAGCAGAGGCCTCAGGCAGTCTACCATGTGTCTACCCCATCGGTGTTGCCTCATTTCCACTGCTGATAATTGTTTCAGCATTTCCTAGAGAACAGGAAATTTTACACATACGTGTTGTTCACAGCTAAGAGAAGCTAAAGAACTTTTGAATAGCTTTTTAATCTTATATAACTCGTTCAATTATTTGCTGTATTTTGACATAGCTAGAGGTTTAAAAATGATTTAGTATTTCAAATCTATAATTAATTACATAATAAAAACAAATGCTCCCATTGAAACTTCCATGATTGACTCTGAATGGCTGTTCCTTCACCACCTGCCAATTCTCCAGCATTGATGTCTAGACAGGTGGGCTTCATTTCACAAACACTCCCAAATTCATAAAATAGATGGCCTAGGACTTAAGTTAAATAAATTTTAATGTAACTCTCCTTATGCAGAAACTTATTACTAAATTTCTTTATAAAGACAAATGCCATTAGAAGATTGAAATATGGCCTGTTTTAAGAATAATATGAGTAATTTTTCTAAAGTATGTTTAGATTAGGCCCAGGATTCTGGAAAGATGCTTATGGCAGAAGAAGCATAGTTTTTAAAAATGTCTTCAAACTCCCTCCTACAAACAGCCAAGGCAACTCTTTAGTAAAACCAAAAAATGACGGACAATATTTATGACAAAATTGGTGACAAGGTGTCTCCACAACCCCAAAATGTACATTGATGAGGCAAGTCAGCAATAGCCAATAGGTCTGCTTAGAATAAGTGCCTTCAGAGGAAAACTCAGTGTGGCATCTGAGAAACTGAGAACAGGTTAGCTCCACATAGAAATAGATATTTAATAGAAGGCCCAGGCAGTCTGAGAACAGCAGCTGAAAATGGGAGGGTTTTCCTCACTCTAATAGCAAAGTGCACAAGGCTTACGATCAATTCTAAACATAAGAGCAGTCTAGCCTCAGAGTTGGAGAAGTCTAGCTCTAAGGAATCTGAAAACTGAGACTTTAGGGCTGCTTTCTAGGACTAGACCTCACACTGAGGGTTGGAGTCAAAATTGAGCATAATAAAGATGATGGAAAGAAATGAAAAATATTCAAATAAAAGTGGATATGTTTGTTTTCAAATTACTAGCGTAAAACACTGCCACAAATTTAGTGACTTGAAACAACATAAATATATTTCTCACGGTTCTGCAGGTTAGCAGTCTGGATGGGCATGGCTGATTTCTCTGAGTTTCACAAAGCACAAACCAAGGTATCAGCTGTCTGGGCTCTTGTTAGGAGACTTTAGAAACAGTTCACTTCCATGTTCATTCAGGCCGGTGGCAGAACATTGTAGTGTGTAGTTGAAGGACTGAGGTCTCTGTTTCCTTGCTGTCTGTTCTGGGGATCATTCTTAGCTTCTAGAGCCTGCCAGCATTCTCTGGTTCATGGCTCTATTCATCTTCAAAGCCAGCAGCAGTGGCCTTCTCACATGGGTCCAGTCTTTATCATGTCTCAAATCTCTCTGATCTCTCACTCTGCCTTATGTCTCCTGCCTTTAGTTGGAGAAAGTTTTCTCTTTTTAAGGGCTCATGTGATTAGATTGAGTTTACATGGATAATCCAGGAAACTCTCTCCAGACTATTTCATAGTCTATAACTTTAATTACATCTGCAGAGTCCCTTTTGCCATGTAACGTAACATACTTACAGGTTCCGGGGATTAAGGCACAGCCATCTTTGGAAGACCATTCAGCCTTCCACACAGGATTTGGTTGAGGGGGTAAGGTAAGGGGCCACAGAGCCAGGGAGTCTTGGGAAGCAAAGCTGCTGTACAGAAATGACAGAAGAGGGAGCTTTGTGACATTAGAAGGTTACCCTGAACTATATACCTCCTAAAAACTCAAACTAATTTCATAGAAAACAGGCAATAGAAAAGTATAGAAATAGCTTTTCAAAATAAGCTAAAATACTTGAAAAAGAATGATATAAGAGCAATATTCATCAGAATGAGAATTCAGAAAGGAGGTAACAGAACTGAGGTATTAGAAATAACAAAAATCCACACAAGAGAGAAGAAACACACTAGAGAGTGCTAAGTAAAAAATTTTAAAAAATGAAGAAAGGGATTTTAAAAAGAATTAGAAAGTTAACAATTGTGAATAGGCAAAGAAGAATCAACATAAAGGTAATTGAGATCTATGGAAAAAAATTAAAAACAAAGCAAGAGGACAGAAAACTATACTAAGAACTGCAATCCAAAAAAAAAAAAAACTGCAAAAAATATGTATACATTTAAAACTATATATTGAGGGTACATGGAGTACCTAATAATATCAACCCCAAATGACCAACATCAGACACATTCTAGTAAAATTATTCATTTTAAAGAAAAAATAATTTGGCATCTAAGCAAAACCAGTAGGTGAATTATAAGGCAAAGAAATGTAAATTATCATCAGACTTTTTTTTTTGACAGCAATTTTTTTTTGCTAGCAGAAAATGGAATAACATATTTAAGATATTCCAGGAAAGAAATATTAGACAGTGATTTTTATATTCAGCAAACTGACCTTCAAGTAGAAAGGGTTCAGTTTAACTGTGAACAACATACAAGAACTCAGGGAAATAGTTCCCAAGATCCATTCGTGAAGAAGCTTCTAGAAAATGTGCCCCGGACATCCAAAATGGCTAGAGGAACATCAACATAAGGCTGTGTGACAGCATTAGAGAATTCTATAAGTTACTTATAGAATTCAGACAAGTGTTTTTGAAAGAGAGAGAATGTAGTATATATGGCCAAATATTCAGACAGAGTATGGTGTAACTACAAAAAAAAATATACAGGGAGAAAAAAATAAACCCATTCTCAGTAACTGCATAGGCAACAGTAGCATTAGTGTAACAGTGAGACTTAATGGCTGTAATGTGGGATAAAGTAAATGAATATATATGGAATATTCTGTAATCCCTTGTATCCTTGGGAATCAGGATTCTTGGTATAGTTGAATAAAAGATATAAAAGAGATTAAGTGAAAAACATTGTAGTCCTGAATTTGGATTTAAATCGGAAGTACTATTTTGAATATTATCTTAAAATTTTCTAAAGGAAGTGAGGTTCAAAGTCTGCATTATCTTATCCCAAAGTGCTCCAAGTGTAGATGGCAGCACTGTAACCCCAGATGTTCAGTCCTGACACTTGGTAAACACATTTAACCTTTTACATCCTTAACTCTTTGCTCACAACCAGTCTGTAAATCCTATTAATTCTACCTTTCCAAGATTTCTCAAATTCATCAACCCCTTTCCATCCTAATGGTGCCATCTCTCACCTGGAGTACTGCAATAGTCTCCTAACTGGTCTCCTTGCATCTAGTCTTGCCACCCTCCCATCTATTCCTCAGATTGCAAACTATCTCTACAAAACAAATCTGATTGCATCACTCCAGGTTTTAAACTCGTCAGTGACATCCCAGAATCCTAAGAATGGTACAGTGGCCTGAATGCTCTGGCCCCTGACTAATGACTGAGCCCAGAGAGGCCTCACTCTCCTTTCAGCTCTCTGATCCCCCAGCCCTACTGGACTTTTTGGCTCCTCAAACATGCCAGGATCCTAAGGGCCGTGATATTAGTTATTTTCCCTTTCTGGAATGCTTTCTTCTCCCCTCTACTACATCTTACTTTTTCTTTGGTTTTCATCTTAAAAATCATTTTCTCCGGGAAGATTTTCCTGATTCCTACCCTGGACTAGAGAATATACCTGGGAGTGTATTGCATTCTGCAGTTCTTATCACACTCTGAGCACTTGCAATGACCTTTTCTTTTCTTCACTTTCTCTTTCTCTTTTTCTTTATTTTCTTTTACGGGGTGGAGGGGTGGGTAGGGGCCGAGGCTCGCTCTGTTGCCCAGGCTGGAGTGCAGTGGTGTGATCTCGGCTCACTGCAACCTCCGCCTCCCGGGTTCAAGCGATTCTGGTGCCTCAGCCTCCCGAGTAGCTGGGATTATAGGCGCCCACCACCAAGCCTGGTTAATTTTTGTATTTTTAGTAGAGACAGAGTTTTGCCATGTTGGCCAGGCTGGTCTCAAAGTCCTGACCTCAGATGATCCGCCCATCTTGGCCTCCCAAAGTGTTGGGATTATAGGCATGAGGCACTGAGCTTGGCCTGCAGTTACATTTCAATGGCAGTTTTTCTCATCAACAGGGAAATTCCATGAAGAAAGAAATCTGTCTGCTTATTTCCCACAGTTTCCCCATTTCCTAGCACATAGCAATGCTGATTAAATAAATATTTATTGAATGGATAAGGGAATTACTGTCTGAATAGACAGGATTGGAGCATTTTAAACAGTCTGCCATTTTCCTTGTTAATCTTTGCATTAATTAAAATCAAGCATGATGTCATCTATTTTATTTACAGGAATATTATTTAAAGGATATCCTCATATTCTATAGCCATTAATCTGGTTACAAACTGTTTTGTTATTAAAATTTTTCCAGGCAGGTCATTTCATTTATCTACAGATCATTTTATTCTTTCCATCTTAACTTCTAACTTCAATAAAAGCTGATTGGTATGCCTAATCAATAATGCTTTTATGCTCTGCTGTGATCACACTAGACAAATCACAAAGGAGAAATAGTCCATTATCAGGGATTTTACTAACAAGTAAACAAAAAAATCTATTAAGTCATATCCTAGTCAGCCCAGTTTTCTGTATGTTCTATATTTGAGGTAAACATAA
The DNA here is from genome assembly GCF_001698545.2 of Rhinopithecus bieti. Taxonomy (NCBI): domain Eukaryota; kingdom Metazoa; phylum Chordata; class Mammalia; order Primates; family Cercopithecidae; genus Rhinopithecus; species Rhinopithecus bieti. The sequence goes on along the minus strand of NW_016809126.1, from coordinate 72,060 downwards.
TTGTTCAGAATAATGACTCTGTAGTCCTCAGAAGTTCTGTGTCATTAAAAAGATTCAGAAAGTTTGAAACAGAAATAGACAAATATCTTTTACTGAATACTTTCAGTAACAAAGGTTTAAAGCAAAAAAAAAAAAAAAAAAAAAAAAAAAAAA